>NW_017671170.1:168119-224993 GCF_001879085.1 Nicotiana attenuata
CTCCCCCTGATCAGGAAAAATAACGTCTACAGGAATGGTGATCTTCTATATGAATATCCGATGATTGCAAAGACATTGTTGCAGAGAAAAGATGATGAAGCAAAAAAGAATAACCATAAAAAAAACAAAGAGTTTAAAGGATTCTGCGAAAAAGATGAAGGAGAAGCTATTGCTTAAAGAGGAGGAAGAGTTTGGAAAATGTTTCAAATCAACAAGCCTTCCCCTATTTATATGGTTTGAGAGGCACCAGAATCAAAACGGCGGGTCATCATTGGCACGAAAATTGAAATGACAGAGCCAATCAAGGGTCACACCTGAATTGATGTAGTGCATCGGGAAACAGCGTCATTATGACGCATGATATCGTGACGTCACTTTTTCTCTTGGATCAGATGGCTCCAACAGACTTCCCAAGGAGTTCAAAAAGTTTCAAAATATGCGGACCTCAGAATGCCACGCAGCCTTGTCTTCACGACCACGACCTACACAGCCAACTCCATAGAATTGTATCACAAATGACATTGTCCAATTACAAACCTCGTCTGCAGGAACGACCTCGATAAGCGGAAGGACTAATTGTTTAGGTTAAAATCTATCATTAGTCGAAATGGTATTAGTAAAACATTCCCGGGATGTCACGTGTTGAAGCAATCTAATTAACAACAAAGGCCGTGGTCGAAGAGGCAGCAAGGGCTGAGGTCGAAGAGTCATCAAGGATCGAGGCCGAGGTCGAGCACCCTTGACAGAGTTACAACGGCTAGTTTCAAAATAGGACATAAAAGAGAATATTCTAGTGGATATTCTATGCACTTGTACTGTTAGGATTTTGACGAACATGTTCCCTGTAAATAGGAAGAGACAATGATATGGGACATGTGATATTCATTTGTAAAATACACTTTAACTCTAGAGAGAGAATCAGATCTTATTGCAAGAATACAAATATCACATTTTCACTAAAATTCATGTCGACACGTTTTCACTGGATCTGAGAAAACTCAGATATTCAAAGGATATCCCCCATTCATCATTGTAAGAAAGAACATTCACTGGTTCCATCCTTTCTTGGGTGACTCATTCATTCTACTTACTTGAATGTCATTTATTGTTGTTCATCAATATTAATGCTACATTATTTCCTTTGACTTCTTAAATATTGTTGTGTGCTGTCGCTGCCATTAAAATATTCCTACATAGTATTTATTGCACTTCTGAAAACTTCATCTTTGGGATATTATTGTTAACTGGGATTAACCCTCATTTATATAAATTTAATTAGTTGAACCAAGATCTATATTTTTTGGTCTAACAATTTGGTGCCATATGTGGGGATTTCTTAGTTAATTTTTTAGTTTCATCTAGATCTACGATTAATGCAAGTCACCAACATCAAATACCGCGAGATCTCCTTTCTTTGTGCGTACAAAACTCTACATGGCAGGTCACCAAGGAGAAAGGAAAAAAAATAACAAGTGATTTCCTTAACAACCTCATGAATGTAGAAAAAAATAACAAGTGATTTCCCTAACAACCTCATGAATGTTATCAACGAAAGCTACAAAACAGTAGGCGAGGACGTGACGCCCAACGCGTCCCCTAGGCGCGAGAGGTCGCCTCCCCTAGGCGCGAGAGGTCGCCTCCCCCACACTCCAGCATAACAAAACCCAGTGGAAAAAGGGGCTTCTACATCCGCAGAAGAAGGGACGCCCCCAGCTGTGAAAATTCCTTGAAGCATGGATGATCGACACGCTAGTGAGCATCCTCAACAAATCCGCTCCAGGCATGACTGCAGAAACCTCAAGAGCTTGCATGATACAACAAATAGACGAGCAGTGCAACCGACCAAACCCTCCAACGACAGGTATAACTCACAATATTACTAACAGTGGAGCTGACAAAACCCTCGCTGTCATTCTAAAAAGAATGGAAGAAATGGAGAATGAGAACAAAGCACTTCGAGACCAGATGAAAGAACACTAAGAACTCAGTTTTATTTCACGAGGACTTAAGAAGTCCTTGTTAAAAGTTTCAGGAAAATAACGGCCAAGATTTTAGTAGTCATGTATGGGTCAAAATCCATCTTTAGTCGAAATGGTATTAGTAAAACATTCCTGGGACGCCACGTGTTGAAGTAATTTAATTAACAACAAAGGTCATGGTCGAGAGTCAGCAAGGGCTGAGGTCGAAGTGTCATCAAGGATCAATACGAGGTCGAGTACCCTTGACAGAGTTATAACGGCTAGTTTCAAAATAGGACATAAAAGAGAATATTCTAGCGGATATTCTCTGCACTTGTACTGTTAGGGTTTTTAGGAACATGTTCCCTATAAATAGAAAGAGACAAAATGATAGGGGACATGTGATATTCATTTATAAAATACACTTCGACTTTAGAGAGAGAATTGGATCTTATTGCATGCATACAAATATCACCTTTTCACTTAGATTCTTGTCGACACTTTTCCATTGGATCCGAGAATAACTTAGATATTCAAAGGACTATCCCCCATTCATCATTGCCAGAAAGAACATTCACTGGTTCCATCCTTTTTTTGGGTGACTTATTCATTTTATTTACTTGAATGTCTTTTATTGTTGTTCATCAATATTTAATGCTACATTATTTTCTTTGACTTCTTAAATATTGTTGTGTGCTGCCGCTTCCATTAAAATATTCCTACGTAGTATTTATTGCACTTCTGAAAATTTCATCTTTGGGATATTATTTTTAACTAAGATTAACCCTCATTTATATAAATTTAATTAGTTGGACCAAGATCTATATTTTCGGTCAAACAAGTCACACCTTCATTTTATCCTAATTAATCATGAAAGTAGTGTTACACGATTACAGTTTTCCATAACAATGCAGTTTTGGCTAATTAAGGACATGTTCTCTGTTTTTAATTGAACAGTGGATATACATAGGAGAGGTTCGTGCGTCGTTTTCTATATATAATTTCTCTATACATCAAATTCATATTTATTTCAATAAAGGTTGTAGTAATATTAGCAAAAGATGTCGAGCTAAATATATATATAAAGAATTTTTTTAAAATATATATATTTATATAAACTCTGTATTTTGTCACCAAGAGTAAAGGAATCTGCATCAACATGTAACTTCAAATTTTAGGTCCGTTTCTATTTATCAATCATTTGCATGTAGAGCTTTCAAGAAAGGCATACTGTCCCCTAGTCTGCGTGTATAGATTAAATCTTAGGTTACACCCACTACTTATATCATCTTTAATGTATTAATTCAAGTTTCCGTTGCACCTCTTATAGGAGCTGGATATATGTAATACTAGATCTTTTTATCTTTTTGTTGGTTGGAGGAGGGAGGTTTGGGACCCTATCTCTCTATATATATATATATATATATATACGGAAAAGGGTCAGATATATCCCTCTACTTTTCTTTATTGTTCAATCTTGTCCTCCGTTATACTTTCCGTTCAAATATACCCCGCCGTCCTTCAAAGTTTTATATTTGTCCCTATTTTAACGGCAAAGACACGTGGCAGCATTTAATCAAAAGATCCAACCCACAAAATTAAAAAACCCATACCCAACTAATAAACCAGTCGGACCCATTCCCTTCTTAAAACACCCCTCTTCTTCTTCTCAAAAGATCCAACAATTCAAAAAAGGATACTCGAGAAAATCAGCAGACTTTTGGTTGTCCAGGCATCTCATTATCAAAATATGTCGCTATATGAAATTGCAATAATGTGTGCCGCTGCCCAAATCAAATCAGAACACCTAGAGTTGTTGTTTCCTACGGTTCTGGCATCTGCTCCGGGTCATTCTATTTTTCTTTTGAAGCTTATTGAGCAACCATTTCCATGCCATCTATTAAAATTTTTGGCTGCTGCGCACCACAGTCACCTTTATGCTTCAATCTACAATTTAATGGTTTACCCACTTATAACTTCATGAATAGTGAGAAACATATGCTCTGTAATTCGATCATTACAGCTCCTTCTTCACCCCTTCATTGCGGCCATGGATTCTCGTTTTGGGGAAAAAATTGTTAAAAATTGGTGAAAGAGATACATCGTTGGTCCTTACGACACCACTGCCGCCGAAACAACAGGCGTTTCCTGACAGCCCTAGTTGTCTGACCGGCCATATTTTTCCAACGTTGCATACAATTCTTTCTGGCGCTGCTAAGACTCCAAATCGATTTTTAATTCCGACTCGTCTGCTTTTTCCTCCTGCGATAGCGACTCCATGTTTGGTACTCCATGAAATTGATGAAAAAGAAGAGGAGAAATATGTGAATGCTTGTGATGAAGAAGAGTAAAAGGGAAATAGTGTCGGGCGGGTCTTGGGTCGGTTCAATCTCTCAGAAGATGCCATGTGTCTTGGCCGTTAAAATAGTGACAAATATAAAATTTTGATGGACGACAGGGGTATATTTGAACGAAAAGTATAACAGGGACAAGATTAAACAATAAATGAAAGTAGAGGGATATATCTGGCCCTTTTCCCATATATATATATATATGTGAGACAAAAGAAGAGAATTTTCACTATTGCTTTTTGCTAATTTTGTGGTTGTTGTGCGCTGCTACTCTGGAGCGTACGCAGGAGTTTTTGTAAGCGCTGTCACCATTTTAGACATGAACAAATAAAAATATTATTGTAATAATATTATATTTAAAAATATAATCAGGAAAAAAATATAACACAAGCAGCATCCCTCCAATTCAAAAAATGTATGTACTAGTCAAGTAGTACAAAAGTATAAAAAAGCAAAATGAGGCTACACAGGTTCGAACTCACGGCCTGCACAGAAGTTTTCAGGCGTAGACCAGATAAGATAGACGCCTCTTTGTGACAAGTGGTGTCACTTATTTAAATTTATCGTTTTTCTTGTTTTTTTATTTGAATTATATATAAATAATTAGTAAAAGATTTTCGACGAAGCGGTGTCACGTGACACTGCTTGGGCTAAGGTAGATCCGCCCCTGCTGCTACTGCATGCTAACAGTATTTGGATCATGTACATACGTACAATAATTCATTGTGAAGTGATTATAATTGTTCAAAAGTAAGCATGCATGTAGGTCATACCTTTCACCCCACCTACAATTTTATATATATATATATATATATATATATATATATATATATATATGAACTAAGAAAATCTAATTATTTGAGATGAATCTAGTTTATTTTTCGAAGCATCCCCCTCGGTATTTGGATCATGTACATACGTATAATATATTATATATATATTATATATAATATATATATATATATATGTATATATATATATAATATTATATTGTATATACATATATATATATATATACATATATATATATATATATATATATATGTGTGTGTGTGTGGGGGTGAGAGAGAGACAAAAGAAGAGAACTTTCACTGTTGCTTTTTGCTAATTTTGTGGTGGTTGTGCGCTGCTACTGCATGCTAACGGTATTTGGATCATGTACATACGTACAATAATTCATTGTGAAGTGATTATAATTGTTCAAAAGTAAGCATGCATGTAGGTCATACCTTTCACCCCACCTGCAATTATATATATATATATATATATATATAGAGAGAGAGATCTAAGAAAATCTAATTATTTGAGATGTATCTAGTTTATTTTTCGAAGCATCCCCCTCCCCTTTTAAACTTGATTGATCACTCTAAAAAATTTTTTGAAAGACATCAATCTTCTTAATGGCTTGGTGAAAAATATCAACAACTTGGTGTCGTGACATCACAATATCGAGCTCAACTTTTTCCCGGGGCCGGCTCAACATTGTTGGTGGTCTAAAGCAAATTTTTGTTGAGAGGCCCTTAATTTAAAAAAAAAAAAATATATATATATATATATATATATATATATTTTATTTGAAGTTTATTTTTCCAACTTTTTTAGATGCAAAATTGTTAATAATTTTCTTGTAATTGAGCTATTCTAATAATTCGTTTTCAACTGATAATATCGCTAATCCGATCCATTTAGCTTCTCGTAAGACATTATTGATCCTATACAAGATGTTATCAATTTTAATTTGAAAAAACTTCTTTCCTGGGATGCAACTGTTATAGTGATATTATTCTATAAAGAATGTAGATATTTTGGTAAAAAATAAAATCTTGTTATCTTATTAAGTATATCGATTAGAGTCTTATCTTCTATTTGTAATACTTCCTTTAACACTATATAATTTGAAAAATAAGTCTAAGCTACCATGTCAGAGTGACTAGTATGTTTTAATCGAGACTAAGTCAATATTTTTTAGATTTTTATTATCTAGTAATCTCAATTTTTATCTACTAAATAAATAAGTAAAGATATTTTTATACGCTTCGGGTTATTCAAATCTCAACAATCAACATCTGTAACAAACTAAAATTTTCTCATTTTTTTGTATTAAAAAATTATAGTTTTTAACCTTAAAATAAACAATTTTTTGTATAAAAGATTAGTACATAAAATTACAACCAATGAAAAATGGGGCCCCCAAAATTTGGGGGCCTAAAGCCACTGCTTGGGCTGCCTTACCCTTCAGCCGGCCTTGCTTTTTCCATGTTCACGACCTTTAAAGAAAGCTTTGCTTTTAAAGCTTGATTAATTGATCCTTGTTTACACTTCTTAAATCTTTCTCTACACAAAGATGAGTTCACGATTTATGGTCGTGGGTCAAGTTCTTGAATTCTTTAATAAGAACAGCAATATAATCAAATCTTGTCACAAAAAAAATAAAACGGCTGTAATGATATGTATCCTGCATGCACCAAACCAAATAAATGTATGATACATGTCTTCACAAATATAGTTTTCACTAAATCATAGTTAATTAGTATATATTGTCATCTGAATATATCATTTCACTATATATGGTAAATTAGATCGATTTGGTGTAAACACCCGATGCGGATAAATTTTTATTATTCTTTTTACACATAGGCTAGCAGAAGCGTATCTATGTTAGAAAATGCAGGGCACATGCATCCATCCTCTTGCCATGTAAAAGTAGATTTTATGTACAAATTTTCAATGTTTTAGCCATATAGAGTAAATGGCACCCATGCTCAAATTTTGGCATTGGTACCTCCGGTCGAGACCCCGTGAACATACATTAATATAATACTACGTATTTAGTTTGTACTTCGTAGCTCTTTTTTTTTTTAGTTCGATTTTTTTCCTTCTTATCATTCTTCCTTTTTTATCTTCTTCTCTTCTTCATGGTAAACAACAACTTAAGGAGTCAAAGATTAAACTACTTATTACTTTCATTGAGATTTGTCTTATCTTGAACCACTATAAATTGATTTTATTATAAATAATTTATGTGAAAATGAGATCTAAATTCATGATGAGACTTGTTTAAACATTTTTATCCCAAATTATTGCTTAAACATATTTGAATTTCAAACAAATTACTGAAATTCTATTTCAATTTTTTAGGATAAAATATACTTTTTTTTTGATAAGCAAGTCACATATAAAGAACATGTCATATGCTCTAAGAGGTTTTTGATATTTTCATTCTTCTTTTAGCCATAAAATTTGCAAAGTTACGATTTTTACGGTATTAAATTTTCATTAGTATTCTACTTTTCCTTTTTATTTTAAATTTTATGGTAAAACCTAAACATGTTTTAAGATAAATATTATGCAATGATTATCAAATTGTAATTGATAATATTAATGACAAACACAGATTTAGATTAGCAAGATTATAGTTTATTTCGTTGAATAATGTGTAAAATTATTAATATGTCATAAAACACTAAAAAATAAATATACATCACTTGATATTATGACAAGTATCGTGGTGCACCCATAATCTTAAAATCTTGAATCTGCCCCCGTAGGCTAGCATTTATAATATTATGATTTTTAAGGACACCCACAACTTCTATCATCTTTAATGTGTTAATTCAAGTTGCCATTCGACCTCATGCCTTTTAATGAAGACCTCTTAGGATCTGGAAATTAAATATCATGTAATCCTGTCTTTATATTTTGTTGGTTGGCGGAAGGAGGTTTGGGTCCCTATGTAATTATGTAGTATCTCTAGCTTGTGAGACAAAAAGAAGAGAACATTTTACTGTTGCCTTTTGTTTTCGTGGATGCAGTATAAATGGTACTCCCTCAGTTTTTTATTTTATGTAATGTTGTTTACATGAGCCCAAAGTTTAAGAAAAAAATAAAGATTATTAAAATTTACGGTTTAAAATAAGTTATAATTATTTGTGTGGGTATAAATCATCTCACTAAGAGTAAAATAAGAAGCTTAAAGTAAGTTATTTCTGAATAAAAAAAAGTATTATTCTTTTTGGAATAGACTAAAAATAAAAACGCATAGAAATGACACTAGGCAACCACTTTAGAGCATGTTGTTTAATTAATAAATCTAGGGCCTTCAAATTTTGGGGGCCCAAGGCAAAGGCCTCACTGACATAGTCTTAGAGCCACCCCTGGGTGCAGGTAGGGGCAAAGCTACCATATGGTTACGGGTTCGGATGAACGTAGTAGCTTTTCTTTAAATCTTGTATTTATATTAAAAATTAATTAAATATGTATCATTATTTAATTCTGAATTAAATAACTAAATAAGTTGTGAGTTCGATGGCTAATTCAGAACTCATAAACTTTTATCATGTGGCTCCGCTCTTGGTGCAAGTTCGAACCTACATCTGCTTCAGAGCAAAAAAAAGAAGAAGGAATTAGTTTGCTCATTAGTTGATGACCTGAAGTAGTCCTATTGGAACAACTGCTTTTGCCAGTTGTTATCCGTTAGGATTAGTTCATATCTTTAATGCTTATTCTTAGATTAGATATAGATTTAGAGTTCTATTTCAGTTCATATTTTATCATTTAGTTAGTTAGCTTTTGATAGTGTTTTGATTTGAATAATTCTCCTAATTCAAGGAGTACTCTTAGGAAGACTTGTATTTAACTGAGCTTGACATTCAATATAGATACAGTTTTCCATCATATCTTTGAGTGTTTATATGGTATCTAAGCTTATACAACTCTAAGGAGCACGATCCAATTTTTTTCCCCACCAAATCCTTCAATGACGAAAGATGGAAACACTCCCAGAGTTTCTAATGCTGACAACACTACTGGTAGCACAACCATTATTCAATTTAACCCCGCTTCCCAACTACCTATCAAACTTAGTGGAAGTCATAGTTTTTCCACTTGAAAAGCTCAATTCTCCATGTTTATGTACGGCCATGACCTCTATGGTCACCTTGATGGGTCCACTCTGATTCCCACCCCGAGCACCACTTTTGGCACCAACTTAACCCCCAACCCTGCCTATACACTTTGGTTCCGTCAGGATCAACTCATTCAGAATGCCCTTATGGCATCTGTTGACCCTACCATTGCCTCTACAGTTGCTGCTTCCAGCACATCCAAACGTGCTTGGGACTCCTTGCACACTACTTATACAAACAAGTCTCAAACTCGGATCTTCAGTCTTCGTGATCAACTTGCGAATCACCAAAGACGTCATTCCCATTACCGAGTATCTTCAATGTATTCGGTCCCTTTCAGATGAACTTGCTACTATAGGTACCCCGGTCACTAACTCCGAACGTATCGTCAAAATCCTAAGTAAACTTGGCCCAGAGTTTCGTGAGATCTCGGTTGCCATATGAGCACGTGACACCACAGTCACCTATGAGGAATTATATGAAAAGCTGCTTGATCATGAGCTCTTTATCCATCATGAGAAAGCCAAGAAAACCCATAATCCTATCACAATAGTAGTTTTCACTCACAACGAACCGAACAACAATTTAAACAATCGCAATAATCACATCCAATCTTACAACAATAATTCTCAACCATGGCGTCAGAACACCCGCCCTAATACATCTACCCAGTGGCAACATCCACACAATAACACAACAGGTATTATTCGTTGTCAATTATGCAACAAGATTGGCCATATTGCAAATGTGTGCCGATTCAAGTCACACAATCACTTTGAGGCCAAAGCCAATTACATCACAGGCTTCAATACCACGCTGACCCGTGGATAGTCGACTCTAGTGCCACACACCACATCACAACCGAACCTCACAACTTATAACCGTACCACGACAACGAGGATGTCTCCAGGGGTGATGGTAACAAAATTCCCATATCACATATCGGTTCTACTCAGTTAAATGCATCAAATAATATTTTTAAGCTAACTCATACTCTATGTGCTCCAGCTATTAAACACAATCTTATTTTTGTTACCAAATTCTGTGAGGACAATCTAACGTTTGTTGAATTTTTTTCTTTCTCTTTTCTTGTGAAGGATCTGAAAACGCGAACACCGTTGGTGTGCGGCCGGACCAAAAATGGGCTATATAAGTGGCCCACTTCACATCCACAAGCTTACATATCTTCCATTGCAACTTCCTTAATCACTTGGCACCAAAGGCTGGGTCATCCGCACTCTAGAGCTATTACATATGCCTTGAATAAATTCTCGCTCCCGTTTGTTGAGCGAGACAAGTTTCTTTATTATAATTTTTGTTTGTCAAATTAAGCCCATCGGCACCCGCTTCACCAATTAACTCTGCAAAGCTCTAAACCTCTTCAAATCATTTTTAGTGATTTATGGAGGCCCTCTCCTATGTTATCTCTTGATAAAAAATTATATTATTGTATTTTTGTTGATCAATACACGAGAAATACTTGGCTCTACACACTTAAAAATAAATATGAAGTCAAGGAAATTTTTCAAAAATTCCATCCTTTGATAGAAAAACATTTTGATACCAAAATTCTATCGCTTTATACTGACGGTGGAGGAGAATATAAAAGTCTTGACTCTTATCTCTCGCTTCACTGTATCGAAGATCTTTCCACCCACCCCTATACGCCTCAAAGAGTTGTTTTTGCTGCGCGAAGACATCGCCACATTATTGAAACTGCTAGAACACTCTTACATAAGGCGTTTCTCCTACTACCTTTTTGGTCATTCCCCTGTCACCATGCCGTTGATCTAATTAACCGACTACCTACACCACTTTTAAATA
The DNA here is from genome assembly GCF_001879085.1 of Nicotiana attenuata. Lineage (NCBI taxonomy): Eukaryota > Viridiplantae > Streptophyta > Magnoliopsida > Solanales > Solanaceae > Nicotiana > Nicotiana attenuata. The sequence goes on from NW_017671170.1 coordinate 179,157, forward strand.
ATAATTCTTCGTTTGAAAAATTATTTTGAAAGGCACCTGCCTATGCGTTTCTACGAATTTTTGGGTTTTTATGTTATCCATGGATTAAACCATACTCCAAAAATAAACTTGAACCAAAATCCACCCCATGTGTTTATCTCGGGTTTTCCTTGTCCCATTACCACCACCAGTGCATTGATCCAATCTCGTCAAAAAACTATCTATCCCGAGAAGTGCAATTTGTTGAGAATAATTTTCCATTCAAAAATTTATTCTCCAGTTTTGCAATTAAAACAACTCATCTGGAATGGGCAAATACTACAATTATTGATTCACCCAACCCACCCCTAATGTTTCTGTTATTTCAGATTTGCCCCAATTAATTAAAATACCAAATGACCACCCAGTTGCAGAATAGGTACCAATCCCCCACGACACAACATCACCTTACCCAAACAGTACCACCTCTCTGTTAGATCTAATTTTAATGATGCAAATAATATATCTGTGCAGGAAATCAATCAGAGAAGATCAAGGAATCAAGGAGCTACTACGAGATTGCTTAAGTCAATCTGGATGCTTAAGGAAAGAAATCAATCAGCAAAGATTACAAATCAATCAGCAAAGATCAAAGACAATTGCGATGGAAAGAATCTTTGCAAACCTAAACTTAAGGCAACAATCAAGGCCAGCACATTCAATCCGGATTCTGTAAGAAGATTAGCTGAGCTGCCAATTGTGGAAGGACCAATAATCAAGGAGTAAACCCTCATCATCAACAGCTGTAGAAGGAAAACGATCAATTGCGATCAATCTCCTCTCATCAAGGAAGAGCAACGGCTAGCAATCTTATTCTTGGAAAGAATCAATCTCTTTCCAAGGATCAAATCTCTTAGGTTGTCAAATCTCGTCAGCAAGAGGACTTCACCAAAGTATTTATACTCAGCATCCAGCCTTAGACAGATATACTTTGATCGAACAAAAAATCCTCTCTTTATTCTACTGCAAACAAATATTATAGTTCTTTGAGACCTGCTGTGTAACAAGTCAGAGAAAGAGAAGAGTATAACACTGGTGAGGCATTGTATCAAAAGAGACGAGTGTTATAGGAACTGAGCTATCACGTCATTTTCATTGTACTCGAAGAAACGCATTTACTAAAGAGAACTCCCTTGCAACCCAAAGGGACTGGACTAGGATTCACATTGAATCCAAACCAGTATAAAATTCTGGTGTCTTTAATTCCTGCACTTACTTTTTGCGTTTTATATTCTGCTATTATAACTGTTAGGTTATTGCATCTAGTCAACTAATTGAATACCAGTCAACTAATAGAGATTAAGATTAAAAATATACAATTCACCCCCCCCCCCCCCCCTCTTGTACTTTCAAGTGGTATCAGAGCAAGGCTCACATTCTATTTTTGCTTAACAACTTGTGAGAAAAGATCATGGCAAATCAAGTCATCATAGGAGCTCTCTTCCAGGAAGGAACTTCACAAGTTAGACCACCATACTTCAATGGTCAACATTTTTTCCACTGGAAAGTGCGTATGGAGATCTTTGCTAATGCTTATGACGTTAAAGTTTGGAGAGTCATCAAAAAGGGAAACTATCCCTTACCTGCTGCTACTCCACCACTTGCTGATCCTGAAGATATAGATTCATATACAAAAAAGCAAATGGAAGTGGTACAAGTTAACAATAAAGCAAGAAATCTTCTTCACAATGCTATAAGTGGTGAAGAATATGAGAAAATCTCTAGCTGTGACACAGCCAAAGAAATGTGGAACAAGCTTGAGGTTACATACGAAGGAACCAGCAAAGTAAAGGAAACACATATCAACATGTTGGTTCATGATTACGAACTCTTTTCAGTGAAAGAAGGAGAATCTATTGAAGAGATGTTTGCCAGGTTCAGCAAAATAATTAGCGATCTAAAGGCATTTGGCAAGCCATATACTAGTAGCGATCAAGTCAGAAAAATTTTCAGAAGCCTGCCAACCACTTGGCAGACCAAAGTAGTCACACTTGAATCTCAGGATCTAAACAAATTATCATATGATGAACTGTGAGGAGAACTCATAGCTTTTGAAAAGACGCATCTCAAGAAGACTAGTCAAGAAGAGAAAAGAAGATAGTCGCGTTCAAAGCTTCAACTGAAATAGCTGAAAATGAAGTTGATGATAATCCTGAAGCTCTACAAGTAGAGATTGCTATGCTATCAAGAAACATGGATGGGTTAATGAGAAGATTCAGAAATACAAAGAAAGGAAGAATTCTGCCCAGACGATCCAGACAATACAACGAACAGGACAAGAATGATGGAAAATGCTACGAGTGTGGAAGATATGGACATATTCAAGCTGAGTGCCCAGAACTAAAAAGAAAAATTTCTAGAGGCTTTAACAAGAACAAATCTTTTGGAAGTTGGAGTGATGAAGACAGTTCAGAACACGAAGAGATAGCAAATCTTTGCTTCATGACAATTCTGGAAAACAAGATGAACAAATCCTCAGGATGCTGGACAGATGAGGACACTTCAGATGGCGAAGGCAAAGATGACAATGAAAACTGTTTCATGGCACGAGGTGAAACAAGTGAGGTAAGATCTTATAACTGTGAAAGATGCAATGAATTACAGGATATTCTTGATTTAACTTTGAAAGAATCTCAAAAAAAGATGAATGAGCTTAAGAGACTAAATAAAGAGGTTAAAGACTAGAAACTCAAACATGAAGTATGTGAAATTGAAAAAGACGTACTTCAAGAAGAGTTTGAGGAATTACAAATGCAACTTAATGGCATGCACAAATCCACCAGTCACAGTTCTGTCAGGTCAAACCAGGCGACTTACAAGTCAACTAGAAAAGGACCAGCCAGAACAAAGTCCACTAGTACTAACACTAATGAAAGGCCTAAAGGTGGGTCAGAAGTTACGTGTCACTACTGTAACAAAAGTGGGCACAAATATCCTTTTTGCCACTTTCGTAAAGCAAACATGTCAGGATGGGTTTGGAAACCAAAAAACAATTCTGAATCTAGCAATACTAACCCTCCAGAACCCAAGCAAGCTTGGGTACCTAAAAGAAAGTAATCACTATGTTTTGCAGGAACACCACAGAATAAGCCGCAAAGGAAAATGGTATCTAGATAGTGAGTGTTCCAGTCACATGACAGGTGACGAAAACCTGTTCAAAGAAGTTACAAAAATTGATGGAGGAAGCGTTAAGTTTGGGGATGACTCAAAAGGTAAAATAATTGATACTGGAACAATTCCCTTCAATAACAACTGTGATATCACTGAAGTATATCTCGTCGATGGACTCAACTACAATCTCCTGAGCATAAGTCAACTATGCGACTCAGGATATGAGGTAAACTTTAAGAAAACAAGTTGTGCTATTGAAGACGAATCAGGTAAAACAGTCCTCCCTGGTAAAAGGTATGGAAATGTTTATATCCTTGATGGTTTTGAAAAGATAGATGGTCATATTTGCTTATCATCCATGTCTGATAATCCATGGTTATGGCATAGGAAACTTGGTCATGCTAGCATGCATTTGATAGAAAAATTGTCCAAACATGAGTTAGTTGTTGGCCTACCCAAACTGAATTTTTCTAGAACTCATATCTGTGATGCATGCCAAATTGGTAAGCAGACCAGAAATTCTTTCAAAACTAAAGATATTGTATCTACTTCTAAACCTTTGCAATTGCTTCATATAGACTTATTTGGGCCAACTAGAACTGCTAGTATAGGAGGAAAAAGATATGCTTTTGTTATTGTTTATGATTATTCACGTTTCACTTGGGTAATTTTCTTATCTCATAAGGATGAAGCATTAAGAAATTTCGAGGTTTTTTGCAAAAAGGTTGAAAGAGAAAAGGGATATCTGATCTCAACAAGTCAGAGTGATCATGGAAGAGAATTCGAAAGCAGAGTATTTGAAGATTTCTGTAATGATCAGGGATACACTCATAACTTCTCTGCACCACAATCACCACAGCAAAATGGGGTTGTAGAAAGAAAAAACAGAACCCTCCAAGATATGGCAAGAACTATGTTACTTGATCATTCACTACCAAATCACTTCTGGGCAGAAGGTGTATGTACAGCATGTCACATTCTCAACCGATGTCTCATAAGGCCCATTCTGAAGAAGACTCCCTATGAATTATGGAAAGGTAAACGTCCAAATATCAGTTACTTTCATCCCTTCGGAAGTAAGTATTTTATTCACAATAATGGTAAGGACAACCTTGGAAAATTCGATCCAAGAAGTGATGAAGGTATTTTTCTGGGTTACTCATTAAATAGTAGATCTTTTAGAGTCTATAATAAACTCACATTATGTGTGGAAGAATTTGTACATGTTATATTCGATGAAAATAATCCCTTGGTCGAGAAAGGAATTATTGCAGGTGATGAAAATCAAGCTCAAGAAAGTCGGGAGACAAGAAAATCTCAAGAGTCAACTGATATATCTGCTACGATAGAGTCAACTAATGAAATCAACAGCAGTGTACCAGATTATCCAATCGAGTCGACTACAAACGTCGTACGTCCAAATGAATGGAGAAGCGAGCCTGAATATCCTAAAAAATTCATCATTGGGGATCCAAATGAAGGAATGAAAACCAGGGGAGCCCTCAAAAAGAAAGAAAATGTAGCATTAATCTCTCAAGTTGAACCAAAGAAAATAGAGGAAGCTCTAAAAGATTCAAGTTGGGTTCAAGCAATGCAGGAAGAGTTAAATCAGTTTGGTAAATCAGGTGTGGAATCTGATACCCAGACCTGAAAATGTCTTTGTAATCGGAACAAAGTGGGTCTTCAGAAATAAATTGAACGAGGATGGAAAGGTCATAAGGAATAAATCCAGACTAGTTGCTCAGAGATATTCACAACAGGAAGGAGTCGACTATGATGAAACCTTCGCTCCAGTAGCTCGTTTGGAGTCTATTCGAATTCTTCTGGCTATGCATCGTTCAAAAGATTTAGGCTATTTCAGATGGATATTAAAAACGCCTTTTTGAATGGATTTATTGAAGAAGAAGTATACGTGAAACAACCGCCTGGGTTTGTAGATTCAAAGTTTCCCTACCATGTGTACAAGCTCACTAAGGCATTATATGGACTAAAGCAAGCTCCACGTGCATGGTATGATAGACTTAGTTCTTTTCTTGTTGATCATGGCTTCACAAGAGGTAAAGTATACACTACCTTGTTTATTAAAAGATCATCAGAAGGTAATCTCATTATTCAAATTTATGTTGATGATATTATATTTGGTAGTGCTAACCCTCTTATGTGCAAGGAATTTCAAATCTTATGCAAAGCGAATTTGAAATGAGCATGATGGGAAAGCTAACATTCTTCCTTGGACTCCAAATTCAACAATCTGAAGAAGGAACCTTTATATGTCAGACCAAATACACAAAGGAACTGATTCAAAAATTTGGCATGAGCAATGCAAAATCCATTGGCACACCAATGAGTCCTTCAACAAATCTAGACAAAGATGAACAGGGAATCTCTGTTGATGAAACTAATATTGTGGAATGATCGGATAATTACTGAATCTGACAGCAAGTCGACCGGATATTATGTTTAGTGTGTGTAAATGTGTCAGGTTCCAGTCAGCTCTTAATTAATCTCATCTGACTGCAGTAAAGAGAATCATTCGATATCTTATTGGGACTGTATCTCATGGACTATGGTATCCTCGCTCTAACTCTTTTAAACTAGAAGGTTTTTCCGATGCTGACCTTGCAGGTGACAAGGAAGATAGAAAAAGCACTAGTGGTACGTGTCAATTACTTGGAAAGGCATTGATATCCTGGAACAGTAAAAAACAAGCATCAGTTGCATTATCTACCACTAAAGCTGAATACATTGCTACTGGACAATGCTGTACACAATTACTGTGGATATCCCATCAACTGGGTGACTATGAACTTTCTTTTAAACCTATACAAATTTTTTGTGATAATTCTAGTGCTATTTGTCTTTCAAAAAATCATGTGCATCATTCTAGAGCAAAGCATATAGATACCAAGCATCACTTTATTAGAGATCATGTTCTTAAGGGAGACATAGAAATATCTTTTGTTGGAACTAGTGATCGCTTAGCAGATATTTTTACTAAGACACTATTAGAGGATAGATTTTGTGCTTTAAGAAAATTACTTGGCATTACTTGCTTAACTAATAACCTATAGGACCTATGTGTACTACAGTGTTTTTGCAGGTGTAATGATTGTACTTTACTCATGCATTAATTACGCCTCCGTTTTCTTTCCCTCTCTTTTCTTCTTCTTTCACATCAGTTCGTCGTTCAAAGTTGGAAAGTCAATCATCGCGTCCCTTCAACTGACGCCTTTTCCTTTTCTGGACTCAACCGTCAGAAGGTTCTCTTCTTAAGGCGGAGAACCTCTTTCAATCTCTTTCATCCCTGTAATCTAGAAAACCCTTCTCCAAAGCTCCGACCAAACCACCTTCCTTCAATGGCCAAACAACCCAAAAATCCCTCCGCATCTACCAGAAAAAGTACCCGCTCTAAAGCAAAAACCCCTTCTATGCCCCCAAAACAAGTAGACCTAGGGTCCGACCACTCTGAGGGTTTCGCTTCTTCACAGGAATATTTGTCTGATCACTCTAAAACCTTAGGAGAAAAAGCCCTAGGAAAACGCCCTATGGAAGACCCCCCCCCCCTATTTCCTCTACCCCAAAGAAATCAAAGTTTGATCTCTCTGACTCTCTAGAATCCGACCTGAATTTCTGGGATTCTCCAAATAGGGATTTCTTCATTGCTCTGAAGGACAAGCTCATTGCTCATGGAAGGGTAGTCGACCTTGACGACATGGAAGCCCTAAATTGTAAGGTCAAAAACCTCTTTGTTCATCAAGGGTGGGCTAAGTTTCTCTCTATTCCTCCGCCTAAGGTCTATGAACCCCTGGTAAAGATGTTTTATTCTAATCTCCGCTCCAGTAGGCCTGACAGGTTGGAATCCTTAGTATTAGGTAAGCGCATTGTTCTTGATTGTGCCCTGTTTGATTCACTTTTTCAGTGTCGATGTTCTGGTTTTCCTATGCTTTTCAAAAATACCTGGCCCGATGATTTTGAAATTTCCTTTTACCAAGCTAAACAGTGTATTGCTGAGTTTCCTTATGACTCCCTTCCCAACCAGTTAGGTCCTAGTGATGTTAGTTTCGAAACTCGTATCCTGGGCTCACATTGTAGCAACTACTCTGCTTCCCCGCACTGGTTCTTTTTCAACCTTCTCTCAATGAGACACCTTCTTAGTATACTGCCTTGTGACCAAACTCAAAGTTAAGTTATCCTCCTGGGTCATCAATTTCATGATTGAAAGTGCTGAAGATCCCACCAGTCTACCCTATGGCATGGCCATCACTCACATTTTGGAATCTCATCAAATTTCCCTGTCCAACTATCCCTTTATCACTATTTCAAAATCCTACAACTCTAGAGCCTTTGCAAGTATGGGGTATGTTAGTGTGAATGGCTCCTGGGTTAAGAAGCACGAAGGTGAAGTTAAACATGCTCCTATAGAACCCAAATCTAAACCCCCTGCCTCTCACCCCAGCCCTGGTGATCCTGATCTTGATGAAAAGCTTCGTGCCATTAACACTAAACTCTCTGAAATCAAAAATCTCCTCACAGCCACTCAGTCTACTGTTGGTGACATTCATGCCATCTCCAAGGAAACAGGGTCTGATATGTCAAAGATAAGAGTTGCTGTTCTCAGAGTTAGGGAGAATGCTGTCAAAGCTTTCAGGGAAATTCATGACAGGTTGGATATAGTGAGCATCTCAGCAAATGCTAGCTTTGAACAATTGAAGGAGGCCATCTGCAACACTCTTACTTATTTTATGCGTCGTTAATGTGGTTGATTAAGACAATTTTTTTTGCTGTGCTGTTTTTGGGCTGTTATCTCAGCCATTGGACCATTTCTGCTTTTATCTTGCTTTAGGTGTTTGTGATTGAACTTTAACGCTACTGTTTAATACTATATATTCTGTTTAGTTCTTGGTTTGTTCCCTCTTTGCTGATGCCAAAAAGGGGGAGAAGAGTATATTTGTATCTGTACAGGTATAATTGACTGTGGCACAAGTAGCATCCTCCGTGGCAAGAGTCGACTTCAACCATGGACTAGTCAACTGCATGAACTGAGGGTGAGTGCCATGAACCTCAACTACATACATTGAGGGGGAGTAAAACACAGGAAAGTCAACTGGCGTTTATACATATATATTATTTTGTCACCATCAAAAAGGGGGAGATTTTTAGATCTAATTTTAATGATGCAAATAATATATCTGTGCAAGAAATCAATCAGAGAAGATCAAGGAATCAAGGAGCTAATACGAGATTGCTGAAGTCAATCTGGATGCTTAAGGAAAGAAATCAATCAGCAAAGATTACAAATCAACTAGCAAAGATCATGGACAACTGCGATGGAAAGAATCTTTGCAAACCTAAACTTAAGGCAACAATCAAGGCCATCACATTCAATCCGGATTCTGTAAGAAGATTAGCCGAGCTGCCAATTGGAAGGACCAACAATCAAGGAGTAAACCCTCATCATCAACAGCTGTAGAAGGAAAGCGATCAATTGCGATCAATCTCCTCTCATCAAGGAAGAGCAACGGCTAGCAATCTTATTCTTGGAAAGAATCAATCTCTTTCCAAGGATCAAATCTCGTCAGCAAGAGGACTTCACCAAAGTATTTATACTCAGCATCCAGCCTTAGACAAATATACTTTGATCGAACCAAAAATCCTCTCTTTATTCTACTGCAAACAAACATTGTAGTTCTTTGAGACCTGCTGTGTAACAAGTCAGAGAAAGAGGAGAGTATAACACTGGTGAGGCATTGTATCAAAAGAGACGAGTGTTATGAGAACTGAGCTATCACGTCATTTCCATTGTACTCGAAGAAACGCATTTACTAACGAGAACTCCCTTTCAACCCAAGGGGACTGGACTAGGATTCACATTGAATCCGAACCAGTATAAAATTTCGGTGTCTTTAATTCCTGCACTTACTTTCTGCGTTTTATATTCTGCTATTATAACTGTTAGGTTATTGCATCTAGTCGACTAATTAAAAAACCAGTCAACTAATAGAGATTAAGATTAAAAATATACAATTCACCCCCCCCTCTTGTACTTTCACTCTCTAGTCCTCCGTCTCTGGTGCGCCAGCGGCATCAGCGGGTTTGTATTCTTCATAGACTCCTACTCAAGGTAATCCTCACTGTTCTTCTTCTTATATAATTTTCACTGCCCAGGAGTCTATTTTCCCATGTCCATCTTCCCCGAATCCCTCTCCCACTGCCCGTCACCCACCACCCCCAACACCCCTATAAATTCACCAAGTTTGAAAGTCAGAACATCTTAAACCTCTCCTCCACTTCTAGTGTCTCATCGCAGAACACCCCAATCCAAAACCACGGCCCCTACCCCTACTGCCTCTGTTCAAACCGAAAATCGCCAAGTGACACCACCAGTTGAACCCACAGTGGCACACTGCCCTTCCCCTCCAATCATATAATCACTCATTCTCGGAATAATATTCAAAAACCAAAAAGAATTTTTGACTATCTTTCTCAATTAGAAACCTCACTTGTACCACATACCTTCAAACAAGCCGAGAAACACCTTGAGTGGAGGAAAGCTATGAAACTAGAATTTGACACTTTACTGAATAACCGTACTTGGGAACTAGTTCTAAATGGTCCTTATAAAAATGTTATTTCGTTTAAGTGGCTTTTCAGGATTTAAAATAAAAGCAGACGGGTCTGTTGATCGCTACAAAGCGAGATTAGTTCCCGAAGGATTTACTGAGAGTCTGTGTGTTGATTTCACTCGACTTTCAGTCCGGTAGTCAAACCCACCACTGTCCTAATCATACTTGTTGTTGCCCTCCGGTTTCATTGGCCTCTTCGCTAACTCGACGTCAACAATGACTTTCTTCAAGGTGACCTTGAAGAAGAGGTTTACATGACTCAACCTCCGGGTTTTACTTGTGACAAAAATCCGACTCATATTTGTAAGTTGCGCAAGACAATTTATGGCATGAAGCAAGCACCTAGGGCTTGGTATAATACACTCAAAGGCCATCATCTCTACATGGGATTTGTCAAGACCGAATTTGATAACTCCTTATTGGTTAGGATCAGCCACGCCGGTTTCATGTTCATTTTGGTATACGTCGACGACATCATCATCACGGGCAGCAATCCTATCACTGTGAATGAGGTTATAGCTTCTCTTGCCTCTCGCTTTTCAATTAAAGATTTGGGAAACCTTCATTATTTTCTTGGTGTTGAGGCGGTTCAAAGTTCTGATGACATTATTCTCTCTCAAGAAAATTATGTCAATGAAATTCAAAGTGTTGAATTGATGTCTAATTGCAAAAGTGCTAAAAGGGCCGTTCGGAACACAAAGTATTCCGTATTTACGCAGAGGCCGAAAAAAGACAGCACTCTAAGGAGTGTAATGTAGACAACCTACCCTAGTGATGAAACCAATGCATAAAAATAGAAATCTCAAATTTTATTACATAAAACAAATGATGAAACACGGTATGACAAATCTTTCAAGAAACAGAGAGGAAAACAAGAAAGGAATTAGTACACATGCAATATGCCATTATTTAGCTGTGTGTGGAAATGATATGATATGCTTGGGTGGTGAACATGTGTTTGTTTCATATAATCACAAAAAGAGCTTCAGATTTCAGAACAGAAGTTTCCCACCTTAGATTGTACGTACAAAATGATACATACTCCGTATAATTAATTGTTTTCTCCTTTTTTTCTTCTTCTTTTTGTATGTATATATGGAAGAAGAAAATAAGACAAAATGAGAAGAAAAACCCCAGAAACAGACCCCAACATGTGCAAAAAGTAGTCTATATTTTGACATATTCCTAATAATTATATTTTGATAAGGATCGGATTACTTCTTTTTCAGTCACGAGATTCATTTTTCAGTTTTTTGTTGGCATAAAACAATAAGAGTGAATCAACAAATAGAAAGTAAAATGCTGACATAATAAATTGTAGAACCTTAAAAAATTGTCCCTTCCTGCGTCCCAATTTATGTGAGCGTCTTTAGTGGGCATGTAATTTAAGAAAGAAACTAAGAGTTTTGAAACTTTGTGGTATAAACAAATTATAAAAATTTGTGTGATTATAAATTATCTCATTAAAGGTAAAATAAAAAGTTTAAAGTTAAAATATTACTACTCCCTCCGTTCCAATTTATGTGAACCTGTTTGACTGGGCACGGAGTTTAAGAAAAAATGAAGACTTTTGGAATTTGTGGTCCTGAACAAGTTAAAAAGGGGCCCAAGATATTTGTGTGGTTATAAAAGCTTCTCAGTAAGGTTAGAATTGTAAGTTTAAGCTAAATTGCCTCCAAATTTAGAAAGGGGTCATTCTTTTTGGAACGGACCAAAAAGGAAATAGGTTCACATAAATTGGAATGGAGGGAGTATTAAATATAAAAATCCATAATTCTTTTTTGAACTGACTAAAAGGAAAAAACATCACGTAAATTCGGATAGAGAAAAATACTATAGTAACGAGTATAGACCCATCTTATTGATTCTAAGCATGAAATTTCCTTGTTTTATTCCTGATTTTTTTTTAAAATTTAGAATATAAGGACACCCAAGAATTTACTAGGAAGGTATACAAATAATTAATTATCTGATAATAATCTCTTTAAATGAATTCACGATAAGGATAGATGTCAACGACTCGATAATGTGTTATGCCTTTGTTTTTGCCCAGAATTGCGTCTCATCATTTGACGCAATATGTTGGACTTGCACATGGTTTGTTTCTCTTTTTCATTGAAATCCAAAGTGACTTAAATGTGATTACCATCCATTAAAATTAGTATTCATTAATTAGGTGATTTACATTCACTAAGTTGCAAAAATAAAATGTTACAATTCTATTCACCTTGCTTTGTAAAGCTAATTACATCAAATAGGAGTAATTTTTACTGAAAAATGCTTGAAATTCAAGATTTCACACTTGTCACATATATTGCTTACAACATAAGGTTTAGATTATAGTCTTGGAGAAATGAAAACCCAGTGATTGGAGCAAGATACCAAATAATAGATTGTTCTTGCAGCTGAATCATTGGGATTTTTTTTCATAACCTAAATATATATAGAAGACCATATTCACCGAAAATAATGGAAAATAACATCAATTTGGGACAAGAAGTAAAATCTTAGCACGAACCTCTATAGCACCATACTCAAGCTTAAATACAAGCTGAGTTGTGATAATAAACGACACTAAAAAAACAACCTGGTACATTAAGCTCCTTTTATATGTGATTTACGAAAAATCCTGTCAACTAACAACTTTTCTAATATTGTCTTATTCTTTACAGTTTCCTTGTATCCACAAAATTGCATAGCCATATTAGATGCCGATAAGACTCAATAATTGTTACATATCCACATTGGTACTGTCTTAAATGCTATGGCTAGTGAATAGTGACAGGAACAAAAGAAATGCATGCTTTTATTAGACGAGGGGAATTAGATTCTTATCCTAAAAAGGGTAAAAGTTGAAAAATATCAACTTATTGATTCATAGTCCATACTTTAAAGTTGGCTTGTTCATTGGAAAATGACACCCTATTATTAATGGCGGAGCCAAAAATTTTATTAAGAGGTGTCAAATATAAAAAAATAAATGCGGAAAAAATAAGGGGAGTCAACATATAGTATATATAAACTATAATTTACACATGCAAAATTCTTTAGTTTCTCAATTACTTTATTAATTGAATTAGCCAAATATAGTACGTTGACATAATCATTTTCAGGCATTTACTCTTATTTGAAAGAAAATTTTAGTTTATAACACATTTTTTAGTAATATATATATTAATCCTTTTGAGCTTTATACACATTTATATAGGGTACACGCGCGCGTGCCTAAAGACTAGTATATATATATATATATATATATATATATATATATATATATATATATATATATATATAAAAAGAAATCACTAAAATTTCAATAGATATCAAGTTCCGAACTTATAATTACGAAAGGTGTAATGAACTCAACGGTGAAAACACAAAAGTTGAACTCATAATATTTAGCCTTGGGCACCTTGAAATAGTTGTTCCAGCACTGAATCTTGAATTAGAATATCAAATTTGATAAAAGTAACGCATAAAAAAAATTAAAAACCCTATGTTAGTAATTGGGATCAACTTTTTGTGGACAGGCACTTGGTTACTTCCGACAACTGAATTACAACTAATCTCAGAAATTTATAGTTAAGCATTTCTTCTGTAGTTTGTAGAAAAGGTAAGTAGATGTAATAAAGAAAAAGAAATAAAGGGAAATTGAAGCCAGCTCTAAAGGAAAGAGAAATGATTGGTCATTTTCTGGCCCCAAATACTAAACCTCACTCCAGCTTGGGTTTTGGAACCCAAAGAGACAAGCTGGCTAGCATTTGAAGCAGTAAATGCTGTGTAGGGAAAAAAGAGGCCCCTGAACTGCTGGCACTGCCACCACTTTTGGATATATATCAAAAGTATTTTTTGAATTTATGATATTAAATACGTCATGATATTTCAATGATTAAAAGAAAATTTCATCGAGGATAATATAGAAAGTTTAAAGTTAAAGAGTTAAAGAAAAGTAGATAACTGTTTTATTATTATACAAAGCAATCAGTTCTTTTGATCTTACTTGGCCTTCGAAAAGCTTCCTTTTCCAATTCCAGAAGTGGAGGAGCCTATATAGAAGAGCATCACCACAGTTCAAGTCCCAAACACATAAGGGGATTAATTCAGTTGCAAGGTTCGTGACTCAAGGAAGAGAAGAATGAGACCATAATTAGGAAATCGCCTCTGAACCGAGATCTAGATGGCAACCTAATCGAGTATGTCATAATTGAGTAAAGGAAGACCCATCCCTCCAGAGCCAAAACAAGGCCGATCTCTCCACTACCAACACAAGTGAATATATAAGAAAACACCACATCATCAAAGGTGACAGTATTACCGTCTACAAGTCGAGTGACATTCTTTTTAGAATAAACTAGCAAGGCATATGTGTTACATAAAATGAAGCAGAAAGAAGTATATTTTAGAGCTTATGTTCGAACTGACAACATAAAGAATTTTTACACTATATGTTTAAATTGATCTACAACCATATGTAACTCTCCATATCAAACTCGATACTCTAAGTTAAAATATAGAATACTCCCTCCGGTCCACAATAAGTGACCAATTTGTTTGTGGCACGCCCATTAAGAAAATACTAAATTCTATACGAAGATACCTAGTATGACTAAACTACCCCCAATTAGATATTTAATGTGAGGAGTAAGAAAACTTTTTAGGGATATGTACATAAGGGTAATTTTGTAAAAATAAATTGAATTCTCTCTTGATTATATAAATGAACACTTATTTTGGCCAAAATAAAAAAGCAAATTGGTCACTTATTGTGGACCGGAAGGAGTAATAGTCTACTGTAAATAGTTAAATCGCATTGATAATATAAAAGCTCTTTACCGTGTTAATAAGTATTAATTATTCTAACCAACAAAGGTTGTGGTGTAGTCGTAACTACTCCTTCATCCTTAACCAGAGGTCTCGGGTTCGAGTCCCTGTGTATGGAGTCATCTTTGTTAGGGAGAGTCTTACCCCCCAATGTGGGACTTCCCGGCGCGAATCCGAATTTAGTCCGGCCCCAATATGGATACGGACACCGGGTGAGAAACCAAAAAAAAGTATTAATTATTCTAATCCTTGCAAATGCAGATGCAGATTCGAGGAAGGTTTGTGTCACTATCATCCTCGTGGTTATGTTAAACAAAAGAAAGTGCCCCTCACAAGATGGCACATCCCCAACTCCTCCATGTTCCAAAGTTAACAACTTCCCTCATACATGTTCCTTACCCCCCCCCCCCCCACAAACCCTGCCAAACCACCCCCCACCCCACCCAACCCCTTCCCCTTCTTTATAAAATCCCCCTCATTTTTTCCTTAATTAAACAAAATCAAGTGTCTCAGCCTAATTCATTCTTCTTCCTTCTTACACTCTTTAACACATTCTTGTATCAAGAAAGCAAAACTAGCCAAACCCCTTACCAAAATGTGTTCTTCCAAATCTAAACAACAAAGAGGGAATGTTGAAATTTCACCTCAAACAATCTCTCATATCAATGGACGCCCTGTTTTTCAACCATATAGCAATAGAGATCCTCTCTTAGAACGCCACAATTCCCTTAAAAAATCATCTTCCAAAACTTCTCCTACTCCAACAACTAATACTTCTCCTTCAAAAATCAAAATTTCAGCAACAACTTCTCCTATTTCACCTAAAATCAAGAGAGTGGGTGATTCTAACATCTTGAATATAAGTACTGAGAAAATTGTGACACCAAAAAGCAATGCTAAATCCACTAAATATGTGAAGAATTCTTCTTCTTTTAAGATTCTTGAGGTTCCGGGAAGCATAGCAGCAGCAAGAAGGGAACAAGTAGCAATGATGCAAGTGCAAAGAAAAATGAAAACTGCACATTATGGTAGAACAAATTCTGCTAAATATGAAAATAGAGTCACCCCTCTTGATTCTTCCAATACTTCAAGTCCTAGAGAGGGCAAAAGGTGCAGCTTTATCACACCTAATTCTGGTAATGACAACTTCACTTCTATCTTTTAATTTAGGAAATATGATCAAGAATACTCCTATATTATACATTTTAAATTTCGTCATATTTTTATATTTACTGTTATCCTAAATATTCTGTTTGTTCTATTTCTAGACCCTGTCTATATTGCATACCATGATGAGGAATGGGGAGTTCCTGTCCATGATGATAAGTAAGCACATTTTCCCACTTTTTTGTACATTTTACCTACAAAGTTTAGGTTTTATATACACTAATGTTAAATTCTATGTACCTGTATTTAATAAGAGTATTCATTGGTAACCTAAAATATATTAATAAATAATCTGTTTTGACATGTTATATTACACCAATGATCGCATAATTTTCTTTTTATACGCCGTTGGTGTATATAACTTAAATTCCTTACATATTTATCAAATAATTTGGGGACTAATTTCTTTATTTTGTGTTGCAGTCTGCTATTCGAATTGTTGGTATTAACTGTTGCTCAAGTTGGATCAGACTGGACTTCGGTGCTAAAGAAAAGGCAAGATTTTAGGTGAGTTGTTGCTTTACCTAAAAAAAAATAAAAAATAAAGCAGCCTGGTGGACTAAGCTCCCGCTATGCGCGGGGTCCGGAGAAGGGCCGGGCCACAAAGGTCTATCGTACGCAGCCTTACCCTGCATTTCTGCAAGAAGTTGTTTCCACGGCTCGAACCCGTGACCTCCTGGTCACATGGGCAGCAATTTTACCGGTTAATCCAAACTCAGCTCAGATTGTCTTTAGCTGAATTTGGCTTGTTCTTTCCTCCAGGAATGCCTTTTCAGGATTTGATCCAGAAATTGTTGCAAAATACAATGAAAAGAAGATAAATTCAACTAGCACTGATTATGGCATTGAGCTAAGCCAAGTCCGAGGTGTCGTCGACAACTCTAAAAGAATTCTAGAGGTAATAATACAATATTCACATTACAAATTACCACAAAATAACCATTGAACTGTCTTTTCCATTTCAATTTGTTCTTCTTCTCCTTTGTTTCCAAACATTTCTTTTAACTTGCTAGTTGCTACTACTTGATATTATGGTATAGTAGTAGGAATGGTAGATGGGAGAGCTCTCAAATTAATTCATTAAATACACTGCCTGTAGTCAATCATGCATGTAGCTAACACCACTTAATAAACATATACACATGGACCACATTGGAATTGGAATAACACATCTGGCCTTGGCCTTGACTCAGTCAAAAGATTGACCAAATCTTATTAGGAGACCAGGGATATCATCCCGGTCCGATGTGGGAGTCATTCCATTCATCACCTCCCCTCGCGCCCAGAATTGGATATTCGTTCCACTGTCCGGTCTAGAGCGTGCACAATAATGAACTGGGGGTATCTCCACCCCCTTCAATTGGTTCGGGGGCATTTTGCTCCCTCTTCTGGGGGGCCATATCGACCACGGGCCTGGCTTTGATACCATGTCAAAATAAGCGTTAGGCCTAACTCACACCCCAAAAGCTAACTCGAAGGGGGGAGGATTACCCAAGCCTTATAAGGAGACCAAGTATCTCATCTCGGTCCGACGTAGGATTCATTCCATTCATCACACTTCAACATGGTCTAGAGAAGGCAGATGTTACCACCATCTGTTATAAAATAAATACGTGTTTGGCCAATAAAAAAAGAATATTCAGGCATATGCACGTGAAAGGTGGCCGAATACCTACAACAAAGAAAAAAATAAAAGATGTTTGAGGCTTAAGGGAAAGTAGACTATCATAATGTTACATGCTTGTGATTAGGGGCGGCAAAATGGTTAAAAGAAAACAGTTAACCACCCATATTATCCACTAAAAAATAGGTTGGATAATGAACTTTTTAAAAACGGGTCAAATATGGATAAGACCCGTATTATCCATTCAGAAAATGGATAACCGATAGGTCTAACTTTTACATTTGTAAAGCCTCAAATTGGGGGTTTCTCAAGTTAGGGAAACTAAGAATTTCCAAAAGTGATCATACGCAAGAAATCATGGATAATATGGTTACCCATATTATCCTCCGGTTAACCCGTTTTTTATCCGTATTAAATATGAGTCGGGTCGGATAATTTATCAGTTTTTTCATTACCCGTTTTCGACCCGAACCATATTCGATCCGACCCGCCCGTTTGCCACTCCTACTTGTGATTCTTATTTTAAATATGGAAAAACATATACATTAGGATGCTTGAATTCTACTCTGAAGCATATATATATAAGCAAATCTTATGCCTAAAAATCACATTATAATCCTCTGATGGTTTCGTCTGATTCTTGATTCGATTTACAGATCAAGAAACAATTTGGGTCGTTCGACAAGTATCTGTGGGGATTCGTGAACAACAAGACCATCGCAACACAATACAAGGCCTGTAACAAAATCCCAGTAAAGACCTCAAAATCAGAAACAATGAGTAAAGATATGGTGAAAAGAGGGTTCAGATATGTTGGCCCCTCTGTTATACATTCCTTTATGCAGGCAGCTGGTCTTACTAACGACCACCTTATCACCTGTCCACGACATCTCCAATGTGCTGCCCTCCCAACTCAACCACCTATTATTCAATGAAAATTTGACCTACTAACTTCAGAAAATATATTGTACTCTACTTTATAAGCCATTGACTTAAGGGGAGTCTTGGAGCAATGGTCAAGTTGTCTCCGTGTGATCTATAGATCTCGTGTTCGAGCCGTGAAATCAGCCATTACTGCTTGCATCAGGGTAAGCTGCCTACATCATACCCCTTTACAGTGCGGCCCTTCCCAAGACCCTGCGTGAACGCGGGATACTTTATGCACCGAGTTGCCCTTGACTTAACTACTAGTGATCGAAAAGTTGGTAAAGCAACTAGCTGATTGTAATACATATACCCTAATTAGTTTTTTCTTTTTCCTCAAAGTCCTGTTTGTTATGTGATTATTTTAGAGGCGTGGGAAGTGATATATTTTGATGATGGAATCTTTAGTAGGTGTTTGTACAGTACTTGGTTCGTGTAGCTGAAAAAAAGAGTATTGAGATTGAAGTTGAAAAAGAGTATTCGGAAGTTTGCGTTTGTACCAGAATTTCACTTGAAAAAAAGGGTTGCCTATTTGTCAATGAAAATTATTTTTTCACTTAGAAATACTCCTCCATGAGTTTACAATATTTCACCAACGTTTCAAATACTCAAGTTCAATAATTGCAAATTTGTTGGAATGTTAAATAATCATTTGGATAATATTTGATTGAAGTTGAATAAAGAGTGTGTAAAGTTAAAGTAGAGAAAATGTATGAGAAGTATGATTTTGTTATGTTCGACACACTCTTTGACAAAGAATATAAATTTATGATTGAAAACCAATGCTCGATCTGAAATAGTTCAATCTCTTCAATGCAACTTCAGAAATCAAATATGAAGTTCTCCTATTTTTCTACTGCAACTTCAGAAATTCAAATCTTAAGTAATTCAAGCTCTTCAAAGCAACTTCTTCTATCTTTCAATTGCAACTTCAGAAATTCGAATCTTAAGTAGTTCAATTTTGCAATACAATTTCAAGCAACTTCAGATTCAAATTCAATACAACTTCAGAAATATTTAGTAGTTCAATCTTTCAATACAACTTCAGACAACTTCATATTCAAAATCTGAAGTTCTGAAACATAAATTTGTTCTTCGAATTTCAACAGTCCAACACACGATTCAATGCCCAAATCTACTCTAAATGAACTCAAATTTGAAATATAACTTTCAAATATCATAAAGAATAAATCCCAATAATCAAAATTGTTAAAACAACAACAAATTTAACAAACTCATTTTGCAACTAAGAAGAAGAAAGCAGCAGTGAAGAAGAAGAGAAAAATATATGTATCTGAATTTACTAAAATATTGGGTATTAGTTAAACTTTTTTTAAAAATACAGTCAAGAAGTTGCAACATCGATCGCCACTAGATCACAATCAAAAAGTTGCATTGAACTTATGACCTTATGAAGGTTTTGAACCCCCTTAAACACTAAACTACACTTTTGAGTTGTATTAAGGGGGTTCAAAACTTAATATATAGAGGTAAAATTCAGATTTTGCTCTATATATATAGTGTAATTTTTCGGCGAAGGGAGTTCGAGTGAAGCCTCTTCCGCCCCTAAATCCGCCCCTGCTTCCCACCCCACCACTATTCTTAATTAGCGTGCTTTTCAACAGTTTGTTGTTCTTTCAAGGATAAACTTTAGAACAGAGAAGCAGCCTTCGGCCAGCCTTTTCATTTCCCTTTTCGGCTCTTTGATCATGTGGATAACTATTATCTGCGCCCCTTCTTTATTGGTTACTTTCTGTCAATAAGTGTAGGGAAAGAAATTATGTATACATTCTTTATGCTTGCAGGCTCAGGATTTAATATTTATGGGTTCGGGATTTTAATCCTTTTAAATTATTCGGTTCTAAATTAATAATTTATATATATTCAATAGAAAGTGACTGGGTTTGGCCAAACCAATACTCGATGAGTTGGCTTCGCCCCTGCTCAAAGGCTTACCTACTTGTACCATTAAGGGTCATCGGACCCTGTAAATTTCAATAAAAATACTATATATGTCTATACCTTAAAAAATGATTATACAACTAACTTGGCACCGTGAACATAAAAGCCTTTAAGGAACACCGATTAAAAAAATAATGGTATACTAACATTTATCCAGGGGCGAAGGTACATAGCCCTAAGGC
This sequence comes from Nicotiana attenuata, assembly GCF_001879085.1. Classification (NCBI taxonomy): domain Eukaryota; kingdom Viridiplantae; phylum Streptophyta; class Magnoliopsida; order Solanales; family Solanaceae; genus Nicotiana; species Nicotiana attenuata. Next base: position 199,589 of record NW_017671170.1, read on the forward strand.
TGGTCAACTTGATCACCCTTCGTCGAAAATTTACACTGTATATATAGGTAAAATATTATTAATGGTATATGACATATATAGAATATCCTTTATCGGGAATTTTTTCCACTTATTTCAAGTTTAAACGCTCTAAATGAAATTCCTGGCTTCGCCACTGCATTTATGCCTGTGCACATGCACATGGACGTGGTGACATATAGCTTTTTCAATGCTTTTATTAACACCATTTGGCAGTGGAATTAGAAAATCTAATTGGTCTATAACCAGTTTTGTTTTACTATACACATACATAAATTGAAAGCAATTTTATAATTGATTTATCAGAGAGAACTGTAACAGAAATACAAAGGAGTCTAGGCAAAACAACGTCTACAGTCTCTAATTTCTCTCACTTTTCTAGAATTGCTTAAATCAAATACCATAGGGTAGATGTAAATGATTACTACATTTTTTCCCTACAAACAATGTGCATGTATATAACAGGCTAACACTGCTTGAAAAATGTAGAATGAATATCAATTTTCTAAAACTCCAATAGCATCATACTCAAATTCATGTACAAGTTAAGTTATGATAATAAGTTAACCTTCAGCTCTCATTGATCTATGCCCCATATTGCCCGCCAACTTTGTTTCGGACAGTAGCAGAGTCAAGAATTCAATCAAGGAGATTAAAATAAGATTCCTTATAATACTAAGTGGATTCAACTATTTATATATGTTTACCTCGAAAATACGAGTAACAATTAAATTTGATTTGTGGTTTTAAAAATATGTGATTTAGTTCAATACCAATTAATAATCAAGAAATATGAAGTAGAAATGAGAGATAGAAGTGAATCAAACCAATGTTACTTAGTAGCAGTGACCTCGAGACGGTGACATCGAGGTGGCTTAGGGCAGTAAGAACAGTCAAGCAGGAAAATCAAAGTAAGAATAATTAAGCTAAGGGACAATTCTAATGAACAGCAGGCAAAAAGTAGAGAGTATATTCTTTGCTCAGTAAAAAGAAGGTCTTACAAATGATTGGGATCCCCTTTATATAATGGGGGAAACCCTAAATAAGGAATATTTCCATTTACAGTAGGGAATATTCTTGGTACAACTGTCTAACCGTCTAGTATGGAATTGTACAATCCTATTCCGTGATTTCCGCTATGACTTTGGGGACGTGGCACGAATCTAGCTTGCTCTGGTACAAATCCATAACGGTACTATTTCGAGGTCGAGCATACTTGACGTCGGCATTCCTCGAACTCTTGCCTCCGGGCATTACACTCCGTCTTCGAGCTTGAGCCCGGTCTACCGGTTTCGCATTTGACCTCTCCCGGACTCGAGCCTAGGGAGGAACCTCGAGCTTATTACATCGGGGGCATATGATTTTGACCGTATACAGATAGTCCCCGCGTTTCTTAGAATAAGATAATAAGAAACGATTTGCACCTCGACCTCCCCGAGCTTCTCATGATGATGTCACGCTCGTGACGTAGGTGCTTGAAATGACCGGAAGTGTCAGGTCGGCGCTCTTCCCCAAAACATCAAACGCGTGTCAGTGTTGGTTGGCCACTAACGCCGTCGATCTGTCGTCGCCTTTCTATAAATAGGAGGTTATTCTGTTAAACAAAGAACTGTACTTTTCTCATCTTTATCTACTTTTGATCTTTTCTCTTCTTTGCTTCCTTCTTTAATCGTCCATTTCCTTGGTTCAAACCTGCGAACAAAAGGTCATATGGCAGCAACTTTACCAGTTATGTCAAGGTTCACTTTTTCAAAGCTTCGGTTCGAAACAATGCGAGAAGGACGCCGAATCCTTCCTGCATCAGAAAATATGCGAACTTTACACTCCTGCTCATCTCTCTTAACGTCAACCTAGTGTAGCACTTCATTCCTTTTGCTCTCCATGGAATGAGGTGGCACTATCGTCTACTAACTTTTGTATCCCACCCTGGAACAATGTTCCAAAAAATTCTTGGATCGTTGCTCGTGCATCTTGCAACCCTTTTGATTTTTCTTGTAATAGAAGGTGAATCTACATCTTCTGGTCTTTTCTTTTGCGGCTCTTTTTAACGGACTATGTCCCAAAATTTCAACGCAATGCTCAATCCCCGTTGCTAGAAATATAGTTACATTCATCGAGGGTTTTCTGCCCTAAATCTCTTCGGGCGTACAGACATTTTCAAAGATCAAAAGCGGAGTCCCCGGGGAGGAGGTTCCCGAAGATGTCGCTCTCGAGAACGCGATCTTAAAAGTAGATTAGGCTCTTGGCCTTTGTTTCTTGCTTCTTTGTTCCTGCGTGAATACCCTTCAGGGATATTGTAGTTATATTTTGTAACCATCTCTTGTAAATATAAAAGGATCTCCTTGTCTTATTTTTGGCTCGTGTTGAATTTTCATTCCATCTTTATCTACAAAAAAATTCGATTGCATAACTTTGGTGACTGGCCCGAACATTGAATTCAGAAAATAATAAACCCTTAGGTTTTTTATCGATTAATATAATACCCTTTAAGGTTCTTGTTAATCCTCGAGCTGAGCTCAGATCGATTTGATGCGAATTTGGAACATCAGGATTCCCGAGTCCGGGTAGATGAGAACGTGATCTCGAATTTGAAATAAAGTTATCCCTTAGGCTTTTCAGTAGTCCCCGAGTGAGAAATTTCTCGAACTCGGGTAGCCCTTGGGCCGGGTAATCGAGCTAGCATTTGCTCGAACTAGAAATGAGTCGATAAAAATGGATTAATCTCCGACATCTCGATTCTGGTGCCAATCTCATGACATCAGCGGCTGAAGTGACTGAAAGGTTGCTTTTTGTGCGGTTCCCAAAGTCATTAATTGGAGGCGACTGACGGTCGGCCTTTTGGCCTCCCAAGTACGGTTAAATGACCTCTATCAATAGATAAACTTCATAACTTCGTAAACTTTATTCTCATATTGTTCTCAAAGTCTCTTTAGCTCCTTCAATTTCTCTGAATTCATCCTTCTCTTCTATCTCACTATCAACACTCTCCATTTTCTTTGAATTTCTGCGTCGTGATGGCTAAAACCTCTGAACCGGTTCCCCAAAAAGAAAAAGCTTCTTCATCTTCTCGACCGACCAAGAGCAAAAAGTTAGTGCCCCTCGTATTAAGGAGTGTATCCCCCCGCCATGTGAAATAACATTCGATTTCAAAATCGAGAAACCTGTGTCGACACCAGGCCGATGCGAGCCCATGTCTCGATATGTTTGCTTGATAACCAAGGTCGAGCTTGTACAAGTAAAGGAGGACTGCAAGTGTGAGAAAAAAGAAGTAGTGATTCCTTCCTCCGAGGAGGACATCACTACATATAAAGCGGGGTACTTGAGCGTATATACCTACCTATTCACGCTGGGTCCTGTAATTCTGGCTCAGGGTCCCATATCCAGTTATCCTTGACTTTTGCCAATGATACTGAGTGACGCTAGGCTAGATCTACCCCTCATTTTGGAAAATCGTTTACCTGATCAGGTTCTTTTCGAGCCAGGTTGAGGGGATGTCTTTTACCCTCGACCATCTGATCAGACTGTACAGTCCTCGACTTTATCGTGGCGGCTTTATAAAATTGAAACGCTGATCCTTGAAATCTCTCTTCTGTAGAATCGACGAGGACAAAGACCGAGGGTGGATGAGCCAGTTTGTCCGAGTCAGGACCTCTGACCTGATTCCTGTTGATTGGATGTCGTTCCCCGAGGAGTGGAACATGAAACGTAAGTACATAACATGTTTATACCCTGCTTTCTTTTCTTTTTCTTAGATTTATCCTTCTCTTTGATCTAACCCCTTTCCAATGGCGCATCCACTGCTTGGTTTCCTGGTGGGGTCCTGGACCTCGAAGGTTGGGTCCAAAAGTTGGCTTCCGCTTCCTCTTATTCGGAGCGTTGCTGGCGAGATTTGGCCAAGGGTCGATGGGAGGCCAAAAACCATGGTGAGTTCTCTTCTTTGTTTTCTCATACTTCTTTTATGGTATATTTACTTCGGTTTTGTATAGGTCTTGGAGACGTCGTTGCTATGCGGCCGGCCCCGGCTGATGAAGAAGAGGTTTCGAAATCTTCTAAAGAAAGAAAGAGAAAAGAGAGTCATCTGCAAATCCCCCGAAGCCTAAGAAGAGCATGGCTCGAAGGACCAAGGTCGATACGAGGGCCTTATCTCCGGAAATGGCCCAACACCTTCGGGATCAGGACGAAGAAGAAGATGACGACTGCCTGTTGGTAGCTGGTGAGAGAAAAAATGTCGGTGCTTTGAAGTCCGTCGAGCCGGTGAAGGTTGATGTGGCTCATTCCAGAATCGAAGAAATCTCCGAGGGGAGTTCAAATAAAGTCCTAGAGTGGTCGTGCAGAAAAAAGGCACCTCGCCTAGGAGGCCATTTGGAGGGTGAGGCCGAACGGCCCGATCCCGAGCCTCTTCAAAACAAAGAGAACGCCCCGAGTGGATCATTTGGGGTAATCAATGTGGATGATTCACCTCCTGTCCCCGAGTTCTCCGAGGGGAAAATCCGAGACGCTCAGAATATGAGGTCTTCTGAAGTGGAAGCAAGCCATGAAGGGCATGACATCTTTCGAGAATGCCTTGTAGGGCTTGAAGATGTCCCGGACCCAGATGTTTCTTTCATTTTTGATGAGGCTAGTAGACTCTTCAAACAAGTGAGTTTTCTGTTTTTTATGCCTGCGCCTATGTTTTTGCTGTTCTGAATCCATCTTTCCTCCTTTTTTATAAAGGCTGTGGTGCTCCATAAAAAGGTATTTTCCAAGTCTCGAACTGATCTTGCTCAGTGTGAGGCTAAGCTCAAAAATATTTCGAAAGAGAGGGACAATCTTAAGACTCTTTATGTTAAGAAAGAGATGGAGATCAACAATCTACGAGTTGAATTGGCGCAGACTTGCCAGGGACGGGTCGAGTATGTCGAGAAGGTAATATAGCCTTTGAGGGTCTGCTATGTACTTGTTTGTTTTGATGACTAATACTTTTAATTTTGCAGTTTTATTAGGAGGCCGACTTGGTGGCGCAGCTTCAGGAGGAGCTTAAGATGAAAGAGGCCGAGACCCTGGGGTGGAGGCAAGGTATGGACAATCTCGCTTCTGAGAAGGAAACTCTTCGAGAGCAGTTGGCTTCACTCGAACGTCAATTTCAAAGTGTGAAGGAGGAGAGCCTAGCTCGTGACCGCGAAATCGGGGAGCTTAAAGGTAAATCTGCTGTCGAGTTGGCCAAGGCCAGATCTGACGCTGAGGTAATTATGTCTTCGTACCGAGCCAATGCTGAAGCAGCTAATGCTCGGGCCAAGGAGATTTCTTCTGCAGCATAAGTTAAGTTATCAAGTGCACTTGATCATGCTAGGCGACAATCCCGGAGGGTAACCATCGAGGAGGTACATGCTCGCGGCTTCGATCTCTCAGCCGATATCAAAAGGGCGAAGATTTTAGAAGAAGAGGCTGCCGCTCTGCTTTCCAACGAAGACGATTCTGCCAATGGCTCCGAGAGTGGGGGAGACGAAGATGAAGTCCCCGAGGATGAGGCTCTCGAAGATGCGACTGCCGAAGATGTGACTCCGAAGTAGTCTTAGGTTTCCTTATTTATTTTTTGTGCAAGTATCCTTTGTATAAATATTCCTTGTAATCATCCTTTGGAAATACAAGAGGAACTTTTTATCTTATTTTTGACTTGTGCTGGGTTTCATATTGTCTTTATTTATGGAATACTTCTTTTGCATAACTTGAATGATTGGTCCGAGAATTGGCTTGGGCTTGGGAATAAACCCTTAGATCTTTATCGATAGGTATAATAATCCTCGAGTCAAGTTTAAATCGATCCGATGCGAACTCGAGATATCATGATCCTTGAGCCCGGGTAGAGTGAGAACGGAGTCTCGTACAATATGTTTTTGGCCCTTAAGCCTTTCAAAGTTGGCCCTTAGGCTCTTATATATCGGCCCTTAGGCTCTTTAAGTTGGCCCTTGGGCTCTTATATATTGGCCCTTAGGCTCTTTAAGTCGGCACTTGGGCTCTTATATATCGGCCCTTAGGCTCTTTAAGCTGGGCCGATTCAGCCTCTTACAATGGCTATATAATTTTTCCCTCATTTCGGCTAAAAGACTTAATGAAATTTTAATTATGCCTTGGCATGTGTTTTTTGTACCCGTAGGTATTTTCGAAGGTTCGACATATCGGGACCTTATTAGTAATTTGTTTGTGTAAACATAATCGAATATCTCTTGAGGTGTTTCCAAAGGCCGATGTTATCGAAGCCCTTGGAGTTTTCGAGGGCTGAATTTATCGAGGCCCTCAGATTTTTTGGGGGCTGAATTTATCGAAGCCCTTCATATTTTGCTTTTTCCAAGGGTAGCCTGATTTAACCGGTTTTCCAATGTTTGAAGGCCTTTAATTTATAGCGAAAGTCGGACGTCTCTGAGTCGCATTATTTTAGTTGTAGCCTTTATATGACCGTAGTCTTTAGTATGGCCGTAGCCTTCGGGTATGTCACTTGGACTTGTTTCCCGATAAATTTCCAAACTTGTTTGAAAAGTTAGTCCCCGAGTATATTGGCCTTGGCCTTTATTTCGAGGGGGTGCCCCTTTGAGGTCTTATAAGCCCGAGTTTTCAATGACTCGGACGTACTAACTGTCGATGATAGTCCCCGAGTATTCGGGGGTGCTTTTATGCTTTGGCTCTTGAGCCGTTTCTTGTAGGATTATGAGTGTAGAGTTCGTGTAATAGTAGACTTCTTTGAGGCACAAAGTGTTTTTGATATTAACAGAAAGGTTCTTTAAGTAATTGATATTAACAGAACGGTTCTTCAAGTAATTGATACATGGGTACATGCTTTGTTGTTGGGGCTTGACTATTATATGGACACGGTTCATCTGACCGTTTGGCCCATTACAAAGTTTTCCTATCGGAACCTTATTAGGCATGAAGTATTTTCCTCGAAAATATATCCCCCGAGGGTGATGCCCCCCATTATTCGAGGTTGATTAAGAAGAAACCTTGGATACTGTTGAGTTTTCCTTAGGCAGCACATAGTTGTTGCCTCGTTAAAAACCTTGCCGGTAAAACCCATTTGGGACAAAATCCGAGCCAAGGGAAAAAGAGTGCAACGTATGCTTTAAAACCTAAGGCCTTCGTGTAAAAAAGGATGTCTTTGAAATCGCGCGTCTTTGAGAGCTTACACCGTGCCGAGCTTGTAAGATCCTTTACCAACGACTCCGAGGGCTCGATACGGTCTTATTTTGCTATCTGCGATCATGATATCTTCGAAAGCCTCGACCTGGTCGGGGATTATTTTGATACCCCGATTTGATACCATGAAGCCGAGAAACTTACCCGAGCCAACTCCGAAGGCACATTTCTCTAGGTTAAAGTTCGTGTCGCATTGCCTCAAAACGCTACTGTTTCCTGTTTGATCTTCGAACATCCTGTCAACTGGACGTTGATACGTAGCTTCTCGGACTGAGGCCTCCCCTTTTTGCTTCACTGGTTTAAACCTGGGATCGATGCTCAGTCTATGTGTGGTGATTTCCGGCGGAATCCCTGCCATATCTAAATGGGACCAAGCAATGCAATCCATTTTATCAATAAGAAACTAAATGGGTTTTTTCCTGAGTTCGGGAGTTAATCCCGTTCCCAGGTGTACCTTTCTCTTAGCGGCTGACTTGGTAGCATCGGACTCTTCGGGAACAACGAAGGTTCAAGGAGCAAGGAAGTTCCCTTCTTCACCTTCGATTACTTGCTATTCCGTTTCCGTCGAGGTTTGGAGTTGTGATTGCTACTTAGCCGCCTGCTTACCTTTGGAGCTCGATTTCTCCGAGGCCAAGGGTTCTGGTATTGGCACCACCTCCTCGATTGCAAACATCTCTTTTGCAGCATGCTGTTCTCCGTGGACTGTTTTCACTCCTTCCTCTGTCGGAAATTTCATCATCTGGTGGAGAGTCGAAGGCACTGCCCTCATGTTGTGTATCCATGGTCTCCCAAGTGTCACACCTCCTTTTTTCTTACTACACCCCGGGAAGGGATATAATAAAGGGAGTTTTTCCAATTAAAGGACAATCGAAAACGGGATTCATTTTATTAAGAGATTCAGAGTCGCCACTTGGGAGATTTATGTTATCCCAAGTCACCGGTTCGAATCCCGAATCGAGGAAAGGGTTTGACTCTGTTTAACAGTCGCGAACCAAAAATCCGGGTAAGGAATTCTGTTAACCCGGGAGAAGGGGTTAGGCACTCCCGAGTTCCGTGGTTCTAGCACGGTCGCTCAACTGCTATATTTGGCTAAAGTCTGATTTTAATACATGTCATCCTATAGTGCAATTTTAAAAATTATTTAACCGCTTTTAGTTAAAAAAAATTTTAAGAAAGTGAACGTCGTTTAAAACGTGTTTTTGGATCACGTCACATGAAATGCACCCGTATCCTCGGCACATTTTTATTCAACGTTTTGGGATATTGATTTAGGTTGCATGAAATGCACACCCGTATTTAGGAAAGTAAGATTATTAAAAAGTGCGCCTAAAGCGACTAACGTGTTATTATCTTTGCGGGAGGCCGTGAAATTCGCTAAACGGCACGTCCCGAATTCTAAGTATTTTAATATAAAGTTTTAAAGAGGGGCCACACAATTTATGAGTTTTGTTTGGCGTGGCGCACCTCGTTTTATTTAAAGGCCATCCTAAAGAGACTATTGTTTTCTAGTATGGAATGTCTCTAAAAGGGCCCTAATTGATTAACAATATGGATTGCTATTAGTTAAAGTAATTAAGGACTTTGGGCCTCAAGTTCAAGTCCACACTTGAACAAGAGGCAAACCTCTTAACTCAAGCATGCTACTTAACTAGAAGGCCCAAACCCTACCATTTAATTATTAACAAACCAATTACTATTTCAGTTCTGGGCCCAAAAAGAGCCCAGTCTACATGAGGCACGCCAAACAGACTTCACGAAGGGGGCTCACTTTGAACCCCTATAACAAATAATCAGATTTCTGAAAGGAGGAACACTCACGATTGGGCCAAAGCTGGTAGCCCAATACACGCTTCAGCACAAATTATCATTCAAGAGAATTGGAGTTGCACAAATACTAATATCTCTTGAGTCAAATGCAAAACACTTTCTGAAATCATGGTATGTATTTTATGGTGAAATATAACTTTCAGTTATGACAATGCGCAAATTATCCGTCATTTTAGAGTCAAAACCCAGTGATTACAGACCCATGCAACATCTGATTCGGATTGGCGAGTTCAACAGAACTATAATGATTCAACACTTCCCAAAGAAGAAGACAAACCAGACATGATGAACTGATTCAAAAAATTCCTTTAACGACGCAAAGATCCCAATACATACATGAAGAAGAACTGGTAACGAATTATGAAATCGCTAAGCCGTGTTTCAAGCTATATGGATGGAAACTTGAACACAACTACTGGGATAACAAACTTAAACCAAATCCATTAGACCAATGATATGAATGGACATGCATTTAAACCTACGGCTATGAAAACACAAACAACAGCTAGCTTCTAATCAAAATAACGAGTGCAATTTTCAGTTCATACATATTACACCCAATCTAGAATAATTTTGTGAATCAACTACACTCAAACCTATGACTCAGATCTAGCCTTAATACCAAGCATGTATACATGGTAACACAAGCAACTCATCAGAAAACTAAATTAAAAGAAGTCCAAAACTAGATATAAGACACCAGTAAAATGGAAAACCAATACTTCATCAATTGATTTACATGGCTTCACATATAGCTCAATTAAGCTACATTTCCATTCGATTTTGAATGAATACCTGGAAATTGAGAAGAAAACAAGATGTAAAGGAGTCAGTGATCTACAGCAGTAGAATCAGCAGCAGAAATCAACTACCAGTTCCAGCAAAACAACAGAAGCGACTGTTGAATACCAATGGAAAACGACCACCCAACAGAATTCAAACCACAGCTTCCTAAAGTCCAGATTCAAACCATCTCCACCTCAGAGGATCAGAAATTGTTTCAGTTATTGGAAAACTCCAGAAATCACCTCAAAAATTCAATGAAACAGTACTTTTTATAGTTCTCCAGCTGTTTTTGATTTTCAGGATTTCTTTTAACTCTTAAAATCTATGAAACAATAGAATTTATGCATCTTTTTGTATTTTTTGGGTTTTCAGCGCTTCAATTCTTTTATTCTCAGAATGTTCAAGGCTCTCTCTTCTGTATTTTTTCAGCTCTCCAAACTTTCTTCCTTTTCTTTTTCTTTCTTTTCTTTTTTTTTCCTTATTGTTGAACCAACTTTCTTGCACTGCTTTGTTCCTGTTTCAAACAAAGAAAACTTGTGAGTTTAAAATGTGGCGGATAGTTTGTGGCCTTGAACTTTAAGGGCGACTGCTTCTGCATTTGCCAAGATGACTGATTTCCACTCGAAGACCTTGCTTGTCTATGGACTAACCCCTTTCTGTGTCATCCTCATCACATAAAATACCTTTTCTCCGTTCAGCCCCGATATCCTCTATTTGTTGCATTGCATGAACTGGTATCCCCCCAACCCTTATGTCTCATATGAATCCCAAAGCACGTCTATTGCCCCCACTTCGTGTACATGATGTTCTTTCTTGACTTAACCACTGGCCTCGGCCTTGAAGTTTATTGTTCCTTCACTCGCCTTGATAACTGATTCTCACTTGGAGACCTTGCTAACCACTTTCTTTGTTACCCTTAACGCAGAAAATACCTCTGATCCGTTCACCAAACACCCTCCATCTGATATGTACCAAACCTTTCGTGTTTTACCGAAAATACCTTTGATCCGTTCACCCTAAACCCTTCATTTGTTGCGTTGCTCATGAATTGACAAATACCAAGCCCTTGCATTTCACAAGGATCCCAAAGCATGTAGATTGTTGCCAACTCAGTGTGCCTGCTGTTTTTTCCTGACTTATGACGATTTGATATGCTGGCCAGATCCCGTTTTGTTCAATTGGAAAGCTGGTGGCAGATTCTGAAGTCATTTCTCACTTGTTATGACCAAACAGACTCAGGAAGAGGGCGTAAACAAGACAAAAGGAACAGATTAAAGGATAATGGAAAGAGATGATTCTTAACAAGAAAACTACAAAGTAGAAACCTATCGGATGTGGATACCGACTCTGATGACCTTGACATGCACCTGCAACCTATTCTGTTAAGCAAATCTGATGTTCAGCTCTTGTTGTACCTTTTCGCCGTGAAACTGGGCTTCAATGCTCCGCTTATCCGATCTGATTCACAATCCTTATTCAACTTGTAGTGCCCGAAGGGTTTTCACCATCAAGCCTCTCTCATTTTGGTCTTTCTCTCACCTCACTATCGCCTTATGGTGCCCGTGAAGGTTTTCACCAATAAGACTCTCTCATTTTGTTTTCTCTCAGCTTTCATCGTTGCGGTACCCGTGAGGGAATTTATCATCAAGACTATCTCATTCTTCATTTCCCTTGTTTGGACCGGAGTGTTGCCCCTGATATGGTTCACCTCTACTCGCTTGACTCGGCATCTCTCGAAGATTGATCAGAAGGTCTTTCTTTGGACCGTAATGCAGGCTTTTGGACAGGGTTAGGAAGAAAGGGTATCAAAGGCTCAAAACAATTCAACATGGGCTCAAAATTACAACTTGCGGAATCAGATTTCTCACAACAACCACAACTTCTGCCCCAGTTTCTTTCTTGGGGACTTTTGGATTTTTATTTGGTGTGACTGAACCTCAGAGAGAGGCTGCCTACGTATCCTTTGGGAATCAAGTCAAACGTAGTTCATGTCATAAAATTACTTCGTTGTTGCGATCTTTCCTTTCTTCCACTTTTTCTTTTCTTTCTTTTCATTTCCTTTCTTTTCCTTCTCTTTTCTTTTCTTTTTCTTTTCTCTTCTTTTTTTTCCTTTTCTTTCCTTTTCTCTTCTTTTTTCTTTTCTTTTCTTTTTCTTTTCTCTTCTTTTTTCTTTTTTACTGTTTTTCTCTTGTTTCTCCACTTACTTTTCCCGCTCGGGCTACGAGTTTTATTATTGATTCCGAAAGAGGGGTATGCAAGAAAATAACCGAGGCTCAAAGGGGTAACAAAGGATAAAGTGTTTAGATAGCAGAACAAAATGCCTTAGTCATTCCAATCTTCAAAACATGCCAAGTACAACTAACACAGTTAAACAAACCACAGAAAACATTCGCAAACTTCTTTTGATTGTACCAGACTCGGTAATCGTATCCGCACATCCGCCTTCTACATCTGTTGAATACTAAGAACCATTGGACAACACTCTCACTTTCCTTACCACGAAAGGCTCCTAACAATTCGGGCAAACTTGCCTTTAGCTTCAACCTGATGCGGCATGATGCGTTCCAATAGGGTTTCTCTGTGTTTTATCTGTCCCAGTTTCACATGGTTCGGGCTTCAAATGATCTCCAAGTGTTCAAATCTGTTCTTATTTCCCTCAAGTACTCCTGTCATCTTCAAAATTATTTCAATGTTTCATGACTAAACTAACTTGAGCTCAGGCTAAGAGTTACGTATGCATGTCATGTCACTAGAACCAGCACGAAAAGAACTATTAGAGGAGAAGAAAACTAAACAGAAATGACTAGAAATGACAGAAAACAGAGAATTGCATTAGACTGACGGTGAAAGAGTTTGGACAACAAAACAAGCACAACAAACTGGGGTACAACCCTTAGAACAAGCGTAGACAACACTACATGAGATACTACGACCAAAGGAACTATACAAAATAAAAAGATAGAAGGGTTTGAGTCACAAGACAATATCCAGATTACAACCCTGAATAACCTAGACAACAGAAATGACAACAAACTAAGCCACCAAAGCTCCTCTCTGGCTGACCAAGAAATGGAGCGTCTTTCCCATTACCAAGCACGGTATCTTAGCCACTGAATTCTGCATCAACAATACTAGGAACTTCACAAGTCTTCATCACATTGTTCTTATCAAGCTGCTTTTGGGTTCCTTTTGCCGGCTCGTTCTTAAGATCAACCTCTGATAGTGCTGAAAGCTTGGTAGCCCTTGGACCTCCGAGGCTCCCAGAAGAATTCTCACATTCCCTTTCGAAATAAATCATGCCTACCATATGCGTCTCATTGTGCACAGGTGACGGACTTCGGCTAGTGTTTGCTGCATCCGGATTTTGTACGACAATGTCGCCTGCATCAATAAGCTTCTGAATTGCTTTCTTCAGATCCCAACACTTCTCTATGTCANTTCAGATCCCAACTACTTACTCTATGTCATAGCCCCGGGGCATCCGAGCAATATAGCACACCTTTGAGAAAAATCAAACTTCTACTGACGAGAAGGGTTTGCGATTTTTATCTGGATTGGCTTCAACATGTCCAATTGCTTCAGCCTTTGAAACAAACTGGCATATGATTCTCCAATAGGAGTGAAAGCCTTTTCTTTTTTTCATCAGCCTCTCGTTCTTAAACGCTTGATTGGGCCGAAAACCTGATCCAGGGGGTTTTCGGTATGCTCGTGGGGGTGGATAGGCATTTTGTGGAGCTGGGTACGGGGAACGTGATGTACGATTGTGGGGTTTTTGTGGAGAGAAATAGCATTGGGGAGGATCATCTGGTACACAAGGATATCCACGGGGACGATGTCGAAGCTGGAAGTGTCGATCAGGAAAGCCCATCGGATCATCTTTTCGGTTTCTCTTTCTTTTACCCAAGCTTACTTGGATGTTCTGAATGTCTTTCGAACAACTCACGATTTTGCCTGACTCGATTCCTTTTTCTACTAGCTCCCCCATTTTTAACACATCATTGAAAGGCTTTCCCAAGGCCGGGATCAAATGACTGAAGTAGGTATGTCCCTGGGCTTGTAGGAAAAGCTCAACCATTTCTGCTTCACCAATCGGGGAACTGACTCGAGCGGCTTGCTCCCTCCATCTGAGCCCAAACTCCCTAAAGCTTTCTTCCGGCTTCTTCTCCATTTTATATAGGGAGGAGTGTTTTGGGGTAACGCCTGATTTGTATTGAAAACGTCGCACAAAATCTTGAGCCAGGTCACCTAATGTATGCCACCTACCAACATCTTGACGAGTGTGCCAGTCCAAAGCCACCCCAGTCAGGCTCTCACTGAAATATGCCATCATCAAGTCATCTCTCTCTCCAACAATTTTCATTTCATTGCAATAGACCCTCAAGTGGGCTACCGGATCTCCACACCCATCATATAAGCTAAATGTTGGCACTTTGAACCCCGCGGGCAGGCGAACGTCAGGGGACCCTTGTATGTTCTCCAATGATTGTGCTATGCCCTTCAGCCTCCTGGGTATCCCATATATCCCTTCTCTTCCTGTGAACCTTCCATTTTCAACATGTGGCTCATTCTGCGGGCCCTGATTGTATGAGTCAAGAACCTTGTGGGTGACCTTTGAGGGGTAATATTGGGCATCACCATCTTTGAGTGGGTATTCGTTGTTGGGGGTAGTGGATATGACATGAGGGCAATTTTGGGGAGAGGTAAGTGGTGGACGAGTGATGGAGCTACTGGGGTGGTTGGGAGAGCTGTGATAAGCGGGTGTATCTGGAGAGTATGGAGGATCATCTGGCATTGTGTCCGAAATTTGGGTAATGGCAGCATTTAGGAAGCTAGGTGGTGGCGGGGGTGGTGCCTTCCCAGTCATCCAGGCCTGATACATGTCTTCCATGTGTTGTCTTAACATCTTTACCTCTTCCACCAACCCATTGTCCTGTTCAACCTGCTTTCGAGCACCAATATCGACCAACCCAGTTCTGTGCATTTGAAGATTAAGTTTGAATTTCAGCTGTAGATCAAGTTTTCAGTTCAACAGAGGGTTAAAAATGGTTTAAGTATCTTCTAGATCTTGTTTGGTTCAAGTTCAGGGAATTCTGGTTGATTTCTAGTATATTTTGGTCCAATCATATCTGGTTTCGTCTGCTTTTGGTGTTTAATCTGCTGCTAGTCATTCCTGGGCTTGCTGTGGTATTTTTGGAGTTGAAATTGATCTAGCTGCTTTGAAGTTGGGCTGCTGTTCGTTACTGCTTTAGCTGACTTCTCTCTTCTTTACTTTTTTTCTAATTTCCAGGTATATTCTTAGACTAAAGTGATGTGGAAGCTTGTATTAACATGCATGAACACAATGTGAAGTTGAATGATGAAGCTTTGGCTATTTGCACATATACTTTCTGCTGTTGTTGTTTAGCTTAAGAAATCCAGTTTAAGTGAGTCCTTTGAACGATATTTTAAAGTGTATTAATTAGGACTTTATAGACTGTACTGAACTGCTGCGTTTCTGTCGAATTCTATGGTTAACCTGTTGAATAATGTTAGATGCGATTAGTTCTAGTTTATTGCCATGTTTGAGATTTACGTTCAGGGTGTAACAATGGCTTAATAGTGACGGTTTAGTGTTATTAAAACCATTAGAACATATTGCCTTGACTTGAATCTGGAAACAGCTTGTGTGTCTCTCACTGAAATTCAAAGTGTCATTTGTGACCATAAGGATTGATTACCTTAGTGTGCTTGTCACATTGATTAATTGAAATCAGAAATGAACATTGGAAATACATTCAGGTTTAGACCGTGACTAATTTGTGTTGAAAAGTATTAACCAGGGTTAAATGACTGCCAAAAATCAGGAAATAATGGTATGCAAACAATTTTGAAATTTACGTTGAGTTTTGAATTCCAAACTGTTTATCTGTCAACAAGTTGTTGAGCCCAATCGTGCTTAAAATTAGAATCCAGAGGTCCAAATGAAGCTTCGTATTGGATCTGGGCTCACTTATGAGCCAAATCTGACGGCCCCTACTCGGACCGGACTTGGGCCCGGAATTTGCTTGTACAGGGCCCATGTTTGGGCAACTTTGTTCTTATGAGTACGACTGAATTTGTTTAGGGCCAGCTTTGAGGCCCAAGACACTGAAAGTACATCAATGCTAATTAATTAGGGCCCTTTTAGAGACAATTTTTAATAGAAAATCGTAGTTCTCTTAGGTTGGCCTTTAAAATAAATTGAGGTGCGCCGCGCCAAGTAAAATCATAAATCGCGTGGCCCTCTTTGAATACTTATATTAAAATACTTAGAATTCAGGACGTGTCGTTTAGCGAATTTTCACGGCCTCCCGCAAAGTTAATAACACGTTAGTCGCTTTAGGCGCGTTCTTTAATAATCTTACCTTCCTAAATTCGGGTGTGCATTTCATGCGACCCAAATCCAAATCTCAAAACGTTGAATAAAATGTGTCGAGGATCCGGGTGCATTTCATGTGACGTGATCCAAAAACATGTTTTTAAACGACGTTCAATTTCTTAAAAAATTTAATTAAAAGCGGTAAATAATTCTAAAAAGTGCACAATAGGATAACATGTATTAAAATCAGATTGTAGCCAAATATAGCAGTTGAACGACCGTGCTAGAACCACGGAACTCGGGAATGCCTAACCCCTTCTCCCGGGTTAACAGAATTCCTTACCCAGATTTCTGGTTCGCAGACGGTAATACAGAGTCAAACCCTTTCCTCGATTCGGGATTCAAATCGGTGACTTGGGACGCCATAAATCTCCCAAGTGGCGACTCTGAATCTCTTAATAAAATGAATCCCGTTTCGATTGTCCTTTAATTGGAAAAACTCCCTTTATTATATCCCTTCGGGGGTGTAGTAATTAAAAAGGAGGTGTGACAGCTCATTTTTTCTTACTACCCCGTGAAGAGTATAATAAAGGGAGTTTTTCCAATTAAAGGACAATCGCAACGGGATTCGTCTATTAAGAGAGTCAGAGTCGCCACTTGGGAGATTTATGGTGTCCCAAGTCACCGGTTTGAATCCCGAATCGAGGAAAGGGTTTGACTCTGTTTAACAGTCGCGAACCAGAAATCCGGGTAAGGAATTCTGTTAACCCGGGAGAAGGGGTTAGGCACTCCCGAGTTCCGTGGTTCTAGCACGGTCGCTCAACTACTATATTCGGCTTGATTATCTGATTTTAATACAGTTTGAACCTATGTGCAACTTAAATTGTTTACTGCTTTTAATTAATTTTAAGGAAATTGAACGTCGTTTAAAACATATTTTCGGATCACGTCACATGAAATGCACCCGGATCCTCAACACATTTTATTCAATGTTTTGGGATTTGTATTTGGGTCACATGAAATGCACACCCGAGTTTAGGAAGGTAAAATTATTAAAGCACGCCTAAAGCAACTAACGTGTTATTATCTTTGCGGGAGGCCGTGAAATTCGCTAAACGGCACGTCCCAAATTCTAAGTATTTTAATATAAATTTTTAAAGAGGGGCCACGCAATTTATGAGTTTTGTTTGGCGTGGCGCACCTCGTTTTATTTAAAGGCCATCCTAAAGAGACTATTGTTTTCTAGTATGGAATGTCTCTAAAGGGCCCTAATTGATTAACAATATGGATTGCTATTAGTTAAAGTAATTAAGGACTTTGGGCCTCAAGTTCAAGTCCACACTTGAACAAGAGGCAAACCTCTTAACTCAAGCATGCTACTTAACTAGAAGGCCGAAACCCTACCATTTAATTATTAACAAACCAATTACTATTTCAGCTCTGGGCCCAAAAAGAGCCCAGTCCACATGAGGCACGCCAAACAGACTTCACGAAGGGGGCTCACTTCGAACCCATGAGGCGACAATTAGAATTACACGTTTGAAGCAATTGGATTGCACACTGCAATCCAATCTCAGGATTCCATAGATGGTCGCGGAGTACAGTGTTTCAGAAAGGTTCCAGAGAATTAAAACTGAAATTTAATTATCTTTAAACATGATGCAGAGTGCATTATAATGCCAAATCCTATTTGAAATGAAGACATAATCCAACAATAGCCTATTCACTAACACCTTGTTACTTAAGATCCCACATCATTTGTGACCTCTTAAGCAGAATAGCATTGCACGGTTTTAGGAGTAAACATAACACCTATTAACACATATTCCAGTTGAGAGTTTGACATTCTAACCTATATTTGTTCAACAAACATGAGTCAGGGATGAATCCTAAAAGCATAAGCTAACTTCAAGCTTAACAGAAATAGATTTAAACATATATGAACCAATTGAATTCTCTAATATCACAATTTCGAAATTCCAAATTCCGAGCATGCTATACCAAATTCATTACCCAAACTTCTTCATACCCAGATCCTAACTCTAAACTACAAAAAAGCAGTCAACTAAGATATTCTGGCAGACAATCCTTGTACAATATTTAATAGTCCATTTACATAGCCAAAGTCCAAATGTTTGTCTAAATGGCAGAAAACAACTCAAGTCATTGAACATAGATTAATAACTTAACATATTCAAAAGGCAAGATGATGGCCTACTTATCAGCATGGAAGTTAAAAGTGTAAAAAAACAAAAGTTAACAGAATCATTTGAACATGACTTCATTCAAATCCAACTTGGATCTCCAACTTAAAATACAGATTCAGTCCGGTTCCCACTTGTGACACTTCATTCGTTAGCAAAGGGTATGAAGAAATACCTGGAAATTTAAAACAAAACAAGAAGAAGAGGTGATCAGCAATCGAGCAGTAGCAGGAGTAGTGTTTCAGCAACGAGATTGACCCAGAAATGCTCAAGGAAATAGAACCATTTTGAACCAAATCAAAATCCACAATTGCAACACTCAAAACTCAAAATCAGAATACAATTAAACCTGAACCAAAGCCCTTGGATAACAACAAAACTCAACTCATTTTTTCCTCTAGTTATTCGAGAATTCTATTAGAAAATAAGATTTGAAGAATTTCAGAGATCTGTTCTTTCAATGGAACAATAGATCCTTTTTCTAGCCGCCTCAAATTTCTGATGTTTCTTAGCTCTCTCAATCCTTCTCAGATTTTCAGAATATCCCAAAACTCTGTATTTTTCTGGATTTTTCAGCTCTTAAAATCTCTCGGTCTCCAATTTTCAGAATGTTCAAGGCTCGCCTCCCTCTCTTCTGCATTTTTTTCAGCTCTCCAAACTCTTCCTTCTTAGGCAAGAAAGACTGTCTTTATAGGCAAGTAATTAGGGCAACCCCTACAGGTTTTATTTTGCATTTTAGTCCCTTTTAAACTCTTGTTTTTTAGCTTAGAAGTCCCTTACTTACTGACTTGCTACCCAAGTCACACCACTATAATTCTGAAATTCCAATTAGAACCCCTTCTAGGTGCTTCTAATGGCTTCTAATTTCAGTTACTAAAGATTCCCTGATTCTAAAATACCTAGACTAACCCTTTCCGATTCTGAAAATTACTAAACTAAACCATCCCCATTTACCCTGATAACCTGGTCAAGAAGTGACCACGGTTAAACAAAATCAAGCCTATTCAGCTATAACCAAACTGCTCTTTAATTAACAAAATCAAACCAACCTATTTTAATCTTGAATTAACTACTAAAATCAGAATTAAAACTACTGATATCTATTATCAATCAAACAGAATTAAGAATCAAACACAAACTTAAAGAAAACAGAATTATGTAAAAGAAAATCACGGAATCATGAGACCTCAAATCAAATCCCTAATTCTATGAACTTTTAACAAAACAATACAATCACTGCCATAACCCTATAGTTAAAACCTGACCTACACTAGTGCTAAGTGATAAAAGGGAACTAACCCGATTGCTAGGCGAACTAATTAACTAAGCAAGAACCCTGAGTTAATCAGGCATGAATAAACGACTCCTTGAACGAACACGAAAGGATCAAACAACACAACAAAATAAAAGAAAAAAATGGAGGAGTAGAACAGAAAGAATACTGAACAAAAGATAAAGAAGAAAATACCTAAAATGATTTGAACAGAAGAAGAAGAGGAGCAGCCTTCAAATTTCTCGAATTTCGGCTCAATTTGAGATTAAACGTGTATTTCCTTGTCAAAAATACATGAATAACCTCAAAATGAACCAAAAACTTCACCAAGAACTTCAGTTGTATGAAACCGGAACTTTAGGGCTAAACTTGATTCCAAGATTCGAGAGGTTTCAGAGTTATTCAAAGGAAAACCACATGGGATTTGAGATGAGGGAGGGACTGGTCATCATTTGGTGTTGATTTGGTGGGGGAAAAGACTCAGCGCCGCCATGCAGGGGGTTGGGAATTCTAGGGCGGCGGCTAGGGTTTGAGGTTTTGATTTGAGATTCGAACAGCTGGGGTTCGATTTGAGGGAAGAGGGGTGCGGATTTGGGATGTGGAGATGGAGGAGGTCATCTGGTGTAAGTTTGGTGATCATTGGAGACTCGCCGCCGCCGTAGGCGATTTCCGGCGGCGGCAGACGGCGGAGACGGTGGAGGAGGTTGGTCTCTAGGGTTCAATGGAGAAGAGGCGAAGGGGGTAGGGGGTGTCGTTAGGACACTTATATATCAAAGACACCCTAGCTTCCTGGCCGTTAGATTATGAAACCTCGACGGCCAGGATTAATCATGGAGAAACGGCATCGTTTTGGGCACTAGGGGGGCTGGACCGAATCTGGGCATGGTTTTGGGCCTGGACCAGGGGTAATTTGGGCGGGTATTGGGGTTTTGGCTTGGGCTGGGCATCAAAGACCAAAGATTAGCCCAATTTTAATTAAAGGCTCCATTCTTTTAATTTTCTTTTTGCTTTTTCTTTCAAATTAAAACTAAACTAAAATTAAACCTAAAAAAAAATTAAATTAACCCCCTAATTATATTAAGCTATAATTAATAAACCAACCTATTAATAAAAATGCTAATTTAAAGAAAACTAATAAAATTCAAAGCTAAAATTCAAACCAAGCAAAATCAAATCAATTTTTGTGATTTTTGTATTTTTGTAAAATCCTAGTTACTAATTAATCTAAAAATATGTAAAATTAAATTCTAAATGCAAATGCAATATATTTTTGTATTTTTCGTTAATTGAAAATGACATAAGCATGCACAAACAAATGCAAATAATTAACAAAAAAAATCTCACGAGAATCCACAAAATTGCAAACACTGAAAGAAACGATTTGTTTTGAATTTATGGGAATAATTCATATAGGGCAAAAATCACGTACTCACACCAAGGAGTGCGTTATACCTCATGTCACCTCCGATGACATGGAACCTGGTGTCTTGTATGGTCCCGGATACGTTTACTGGCAAGATAATCTCTTCTTTTGTTGTTTCACTTGCCATGTTGAAGCCGTTCAGCACCCGAGATGCGGGTACAATCTGATCTTGCAGGCCAAGTTGTTCCACGACCCTCGATCTGATTATGTTTGCCGAGCTACCTGGATCCACTAAAACACGTTTAACTTGAATTTTATTTAAAAGAATAGAGATTACCAGGGCGACGTTGTGAGGTTGGGATATGTCTTCCGCTTCCTCGTCGCAGAATGACAGGACGTCTTCGGGCTCATAGCTTCGAGTCCGCTTTTCTCTTGTGATTGATACTTTGGTGCACTTGAATATAGGTTGTTGGGGGACATCGAGTCCTCCAATGATCATGTGGATTACATGTTGTGGTTCTTCTTGCTCGTTTTTCCTTGCATCTTTCTCCCTGAAGTGATTCTTGGCACGTTCACTTAGAAATTCTCGAAGGTGGCCCTCGTTGAATAATCGACCCACCTCTTCCCTTAGCTGCCGGCAATCTGTTCTATGACTGTGCGTACCATGATACTTGCACGTCAAGTTTGGGTTTCTTTGAGAAGGATCAGTTTGTATGGGCCTCGACCACTTGGTGTCTTTGATTTTTCCAATAGCCGACACGATCCCTGATGCATCCACGCTAAAGTTGTACTCTGATAATCGGGGAGCCTCCATGTGGTCGGGATGTTTATCGAACCTGCTCTTACTCATGAGCCCCCGAGAACTTTGCCCTCGTTCGCTTCTCCGATCGCTTCGAGGAATACTACGGCTTGGGTCGTTGTTCCTTCGGTCGGCATATGGCTGATACCTTTCCCTGTTTGATCTTGAATCCCTATTCGTGTCCCTCGGGGGTTTGGCCACGAACCTATTAGGATGGACTGAACCCGAGGGGGGCCTAATTGGTCGTCCTCAACCCTGATTTTTGACTGGTAACGGTTGTGCACATCTGACCACGTCACAGCTTGATACTCGATCAAGTTCTGCTTTAGTTGTCGAGAAGCAATTGAGCTTCACTCGTTCAAACCCTGCATGAAGTCCTATCTGCCCAATCGTCAGAGATCGGTGTCAGTTCCATTCTTTCCATGTGAAACCTGGACAGGAACTCCCTTAGCATTTCGTCGTTCCTTTGTTTTATTTTGAAGAAGTCCGATTTCCTCGTGGCCACCTTTATGGCCCCGACATGGGCTTTAACGAAGGCGTCTGCTAACATAGCAAATGAATCCATAGAGTTAGGAGCTAAGTTGTGATATCAAATCATAGATCCTTTGGAGAGTGTTTCCCCAAAATTTTTCAACAACACTTACTCGATTTCATCATCATTCAAGTCATTTCCTTTGATCCCACAAGTGTATGAAGTAATATGTTCGTTAGGGTCCGTTGTTTCATTGTACTTGGGTATGTCGGGTATGCGAAACTTTTTGGGAATGGGCATCGGTGCCTCACTCTGAGGGAATGGTTTTTGTATGAATTTTTTGGCGTCTAAACCTTTCAAATTGGAGGTTCCCCCGGTATCTGATCCACACGGGAGTTATAGGTCTCCACTTTTTTTTTATCATTGTCTTCAATTTCTTTTCCCCAAACTCAATCCTATTAGTGAGCTCTTCGAGCATTTTCATAATCGAGGGGTCAGTCCCCGAGCCGTTTTCGTCTGATCTCTCTGGTGCTGGCTCAGCACGTTGATTGTTTTCATGTTCAGCTACGCTCGGGGTTTTATTTTGACTTTGGAGTTGAGCGATTGCGATTTGCTGAGCCTGCAGCATCTCAAATATTACTTGGAGACTGACTCCCCCATCCCCTACTCCTGGTGTTCCTTGGTCCCCTGGTCGGGCTTCCCTGCGTGCATTCCCTATCGAGTCTGTGCCTAAATCCGCGTTTAGAGTATTATGTGAATTGATATCAACTGGCTCCATATTTGGCACTCCCTCAAGGTTTATGGGTGGCACACCGACCCATATAACGTTATTTTCTCCAAGACCCTCACTGTCCAAGTGCGGTTTGTGTGCTAGACATGTTCAAGCCTGAGAATAAAAAAATCTCGACAAGAAAAAGTGTAAAGAAAACGTGTGCAACGAAAATCACTAAAGAAATAATCACTATTATCTTTAGCCCCACTATGGGCGCCAAGCTGTTTACCTCGAAAATACGAGTAACAATTAAATTTGATTTGTGGTTTTAAAGATATGTGATTTAGTTCAATACCAATTAATAATGAAAAAATATGAAGTAGAAATGAGAGATAGAAGTGAATCAAACCAATGTTACTTAGCAGTAGTGACCTCGAGGTGGCTTAGGGCAGTAAGAACAGTCAAGCAGGAAAATCAAAGTAAGAATAATTAAGCTAAGGGACAATTCTGATGAACAATAAGCAAAAAGTAGAGAGTATATTCTTTGCTCAGTAAAAAGATAGTCTTACAAATGATTGTGGTCCCCTTTATATAATGAGGGAAACCCTAAATAAGGAATATTTTCATTTACAGTAGGGAATATTCTTGGTACAAATGTCTAACCGTCTAGTACGGGATTGTACAATCTTATTCCGTGATTTGCGCCAAGACTTTGGGGACGTGGCAGGAATCTAGCTCGCTCTGGTACAAATCCATAATGGTACTATTTCGAGGTCGTGCACACTTGACATCGGCATTATGTGCATCCACTTAAAGAAGCTCAAAGTAAATGAAGAATAGCAAAAAAACCTTAAAGCTTACTTGAAGTGATTATTATAATAAGTAAGGGATGATAAGTCTCACATAAAGGTGCGTCTGGACTTGCCTCCCTCTGCTATAGTATTGGAATTGAAGTAATATATATTGATAGTGTGAGAATTAAAAAACGTTTACATTATTAGTGAAAGTTAACTGAATATCAGGGGCGGATGCAGCGTACAGTTACTGGGTTCAACTGAACGCAGTAATTTTAATGTGGAGCATAAATTTATAGGTAAAAATTACTAAAATTTAAATACCCATAACTTTAAAACATAATGGATTCAATGCTAAAAACTTTAAATGTTAAACCCATAGAATTAAAATTCTAGATCCGCCTCTGCTGATTATTGCATGTCAATTTTACCTAATAGTGTAAAAAAAATGCTCAATCTAACTGCTCCTAGAGTTATGCTGAGCGATGGTTTGGGTTATAACAGAGGCGGATCCAGAATTTAGAGGCCGCGGGTGCCACAATGTTTCCGAACATAAACATATTGATATTTACATGGTCCAACTGAGGTATTTATTTAACCGATTTGATCCATTTCCGGTTTCGGTTTGAATTATTCATCTTTTTGACTTATATAAATAACTGATTAAGCAAAAAAAAAAAAAAATAATTATGACAACCTACTGTAAAGTACAACTTTGCTTGATATTGCTTATATCACAAAATATAAGAGAATCCCACTCCTTCCAAAATAGTTTGGATCAAAATTAATAACTATAGCATTCATGAAAGATAAGAAAGTCTTATCAATTTTAATGACCTTAGAAATTAGATCTAGTTTTATCTTATCTAACAAACTGTAAATGTTGCTAATAAATTAGGAACATTTACATCAATGCATTGACTAATTCTCTGCTTTTTCTTCTTCTTCAATTAGACAGGCAACCAAAAGAAATTAAGAGAAGATTAGAAAAAAAAAATGCAACTATGTACATCTAGAGGACTCCGAAAAGGGGAAGGTACGGGAAGCGAATGCTTAAGAATATGAGTTTGAGTTTTGAAATTGTGTTTGTTAAAAGGAATTTGTTTCTTTAGTTTAGAAAATGAAAAAAGATAATCTTTTTATAATAAAAAGATTAAAAAATAAAGAAAGATAAAAGATGAAAATGTACGAGACTGACAACCTGAATGTAAATATCAAAGGCCGAAAGCCTAAAACTGAAGCAGATATATGTTTGAAGCAAATTGGAATCGAACTCTGGCACTTTGACACAAAATGACAGCAGTCTACCAGTGCCACCTAGAACAGGTTTGTTAATCAAGGTGCCATCACGTGCTATATAGCCAATTTCTTCTAAATATACATAGAATATATGAGTTTCGATCGAGGTTTGCGGGTGGTGTGGCACCCCCACCTCCCTTAATAGATTCGCCCTTGGTTATAAGTATTTAAGAAGAGAATGAAAAATTGTAGTACTGTCATTCTCTTTAGTAGACAATAGAATTCAGATGCAGTGCTCTATAATTTTAAAAGTGTTTAACCAAAAAACTGAATATTTGGTTAAAACTAGAATTTAATAGAGAAATCGGGTTACTGATAATCAAGAAATAAGAGATTTTGTGACAACAATAAAGC
>NW_017671170.1:228156-232209 GCF_001879085.1 Nicotiana attenuata
AATTCAAAAAATAAATAATTTAACGTGGTGATACCTGACCGTGGGTTTTTCCCGCACGTATCTGTGTACAATATGTAGTCCCCCAAGTGTTTGAGTGGTGAAGTATGAAGCCTCGAGCACTTGGTAATCTTCTTCACCTGGTCCTTTTCCTGAAAAGGAAATACATACGGGACTCGAGGGTGCGATTATAGATAAAGACTGCTTAACCCGTGTATACTTCTATCAGAATAATTGTAACCCTGGGAAAGGAATTTTAGTTTATTTCCTTTTGCCTTACAGGTCGTGACTCATCATTTAGTACGAGTTAGCATTTTGCCTATCATCTAAGATCATTAGTAAAATTTTAACAATTCAAAAAATAAATAATTTAACGTGGTGATACCTGACCGTGGGTTTTTCCCGCACGTATCTGTGTACAATATGTAGTCCCCCAAGTGTTTGAGTGGTGAAGTATGAAGCCTCGAGCACTTGGTAATCTTCTTCACCTGGTCCTTTTCCTGAAAAGGAAATACATACGGGACTCGAGGGTGCGATTATAGATAAAGACTGCTTAACCCGTGTATACTTCTATCAGAATAATTGTAACCCTGGGAAAGGAATTTTAGTTTATTTCCTTTTGCCTTACAGGTCGTGACTCATCATTTAGTACGAGTTAGCATTTTGCCTATCATCTAAGATCATTAGTAAAATTTTAACAATTCAAAAAATAAATAATTTAACGTGGTGATACCTGANCCTCGACTCCTGTTATTTTCACTCTTCTACCGTTCCTCCTTCTGTAGCTCCCCCTTCCTCTGTTCAGCATGCAGAGGAGGGTTCTAGTAGCAGAAGTTTAGCTATGAGGAGTGTAACACTTGAGGTTCCTGCTACTAATAGTCTTTTAAGGAAGTCTGGTGGAGCAGATGTCTGGCTTAAGCCTTTAATTGGAGATATTGAGAAGAAAAAGATGGACAGTCACAGTTGCTTAACTTTGATGAATGACATAGTTCATTCTACGTTGAAGGTATTCTCCCTTTACTTTCTAATAAGTTTTTTTTTATTATTTCTAGATTCTTATCTTCATGAGTTGTCTTTGTAGGCCAACCTTATTGGCACGGAGTTGATGGGAAGAATTTCCCTTTTAGAAAAGAAGGCTCGTGAATCTGATAAGACTATTCTCGAGGCTGAGAGGGTAGCTAAGGAAGCCCTGCTGGAGGCAACTAATTGGAAGGAACAGTTTAAAAATGCTCAAGACAAGATAAAAGAATTGCAAGAAAGCAACCGTAACCTGGAGCAGCAAAAGCGGACTCTGACTTCGGATTTAGCGAAGGCCAAGGCTTCTTCTAGTAAAGCCGAGAAGGACAAGGAGCGCCTCGAGTGTTCCTTTTCAGAGCAATTATCAAAGTCAAGTGAAGAAATCAGAGAACTTAAAGCACTCTTGAACAAGAAAGAAGAATATGCAGGAGAGTTAGTACAAAACTTGACTCAATCTCAAGCTGATTTGAAGATCTCCTTTGACAAGGTTCATGCATTAGAGAGTTCTCATGCCTCCCTTGAAGCCACCCTTGATTCCACTTTAGTTGAAAATCAAGTGTTAAAGAATGATCTTGCTATGTGGGAAAGGAATTATGAGCTTCTTGAGGAGAAATTTATTATAGAAGTGAGTTGGGCTTTTCTAAACTCTCGTCGCGATGCTTTAACTGAGGCCAGACAAGAAAACTTTGATTTAGAATCGGAATTGGCCAAGGTTTTGAAAACCATTGAGATGACCCAACAACCACTTGACTTTCCCTCTCCGGCAGATGAAGCTCCCGTGACTGAAGAACCTTTAAATGAAGAAGCCGCTGCGGTGACAATTGAAGTTAAAAATGTTGTTATTCCATCTCCCGAGGGTGAAACTTCTATGAATCGGTTTGAGGAAGCTGACGCTTCCGTGGCTCTTGCTTCCCTCGAAGAATCTACCATTTCAATCCCAGCTGAAACCGCTTCTGTTGCTGTTTCTTCAGAAGTTACCGTTCCTGAAAGTGAAGCTGATATCACAACTTCTGATGCTCCAGCCCCTCAGTGACCAGTTTATGTTTTCAAACTTTATTTTTATTTGCTTTGTTGATTGGTGGAAAAAGTCCCCAGTTATCATAATGGGGCACTTGTTGACTAAGTTTTTACTTAGTCTTTTTAACTATATAAAGAAGTTTATTAGTACTTCAAAATGTTTTATTCTTGCCTTTTTCTTATCTATTTCGGACTTATAGAATAGTTTAGCATTTTTTAAACTTTGAAAATGCTTTATGATCCTTCTCATGACTTATTAACATGAGGCTTATAAAAGAGGGCCCTTTTATATATATCGACACTTAATGAAGAAGACGTCTCAACTTCATAATGGTGTTACAATACGATGAAAGAAATAGGAACACACATGTTTCGCTTGGAACCACTTTGACAAGTTTTTATTCACGAACTTTGACAAGCTTTTGAATATTACATGTATTAAAATACATCTATAACTTTCTCGTAACTGTTTTTCTTGTAACAGATTTTTGCAAAATAAATATAATTCTAACAAGGTTTTTTCTTATAACCCGTTTCAGTATATCGTCATGACCCTTTCTTCATGTACTAGGAAGGGTTTGAGAGGTGACTCCATTGTTCCCATGAGTTCGAGCACTATGATGAATGTTTTATATCCTCATTTGTTTTGACGGGAAAGAACACAATGATAAATGTTGAGGTTCCGTAGCTTCTGCTCGACACTTGTCTCTTTGTTTTTCAACTTTCATCTACATATCTGTTTTCCCGCACGTATCTGTGTACAATATGTAGTCCCCCAAGTGTTTAAGTGGTGAAGTATGAAGCCTCGAGCACTTGGTAATCTTCTTCACCTGGTCCTTTTCCTGAAAAGGAAATACATACGGGACTCGAGGGTGCGATTATAGATGAAGACTGCTTAACCCGTGTATACTTCTATCAGAATAATTATAACCCTAGGCTAGGAATTTTAGTTTATTTCCTTTTGCCTTACAGGTCGTGACTCATCATTTAGTACGGGTTAGCGTTTTGCCTATCATCTAAAATCGTTAGTAAAATTTTAACAATTCAAAAAATAAATAATTTAACGTGGTGATACCTGACCGTGGGTTTTTCCTTAGAAGTAGTATCTCTTCAAATGAACTACATTCCAATGTGAGGGAAGCACCTTCCCGTCCATTGTTTCTAATTCGTATGCTCCTTTTCCTGCAATGTCCCAAACTCTGTAGGGTCCCTCCCAGGTTGGACTTAGTTTACCCGCGTTGGCTGCCTTTGTAGATTGAAAAACCCTTTTAAGCACGAAGTCCCCAGTTTTGAAGTATCGCAATCGTGCTTTCCTGTTGTAATATCGTTCGATCACTTGCTTTTGTGCTGCCATCCTTATTAATGCGGCTTCTCTTCTTCCTTCGAGCAAATCAAGGTTTACCCGCATTTCTTCACCATTTGATTCTTCCGTTGCCTAAGTATATCGTGTGCTCGGTTCTCCTATTTCAACTAGGATTAAGGCTTCTGCACCATAAACCATTGAAAATGGTGTTTCTCCCGTGCTTGTTTTTGTCGTTGTACGATAAGCCCATAATACTCCAAGTAATACCTCAGGCCAATTACCTTTTGAATCTTGTAACCTTTTCTTCAAGTTGTTAATAATGACCTTGTTCGTTGATTCTGCTTGCCCATTGCCTACTGGGTGATAAGGTGTAGATGTGATTCTTTTAATTTGTCAGCTCTAAAAAAACTCAGTGACTTGAGCTCCGATAAATTGAGGGCCATTGTCGCAAACAATCTCCTTTGGCACACAAATCGACATATGATATTACGCCAAATGAAGTCTTTGACCTCCTTTTCTCGTACCTGTTTAAATGCTCCCGCTTCTACCCATTTAGTGAAATAATCAGTTAGTACAAGTAGAAACTTCACCTGACCTTTTGCTTGTGGTAATGGACCTACGATATCCATCCCCCATTTCATAAAGGGCCACGGAGCTATGACAGGATGCAGTAACTCAGCTGGTCTATGCATATTATTTCCGTACCTTTTGACATTTTA
>NW_017671170.1:233467-247515 GCF_001879085.1 Nicotiana attenuata
GGGAGGATATGATGGATCTTCATTCAACTTATGAGTCATGACTTCCGGTGGTATCCCTATCATGTCAGAATGGGACCAAGCAAAACAATCTGCATTAGCTTTTAAAAATTCAATCAATTTACGTTTTACCTCCGAGCTAAGATTAGCTCCTATGTATACTTTTCTCTCGGGCCAATGTATAAACAGCACCACGGCCTCTAGCTCTTCTATCGTTGTTTTGATATTTTCGTTCTCCTCTGGTTCTTGAATGGTGTCAGGCCTCGAATCTACATCTGTTTGCTTTTGCTCAGGTGAGGTTGACTCCGTGTTACCCTCACCTAAATTCTGTAACTGCTATTTGTCTCCACTATTAACAACTGAATCTGCAACGGAATTAATGCTTCTAGATGTTTGTTGATCGCCTCTGATTTGGCATATTCCCCATGGAGATGGGAATTTAATAACTTGATGTAGAGTTGATGGGACGGCCTCCATATCATGGATCCAAGGTCTCCCCATGATCATATTATAAGCCATTTCCATATCTACTATCTGAAATTTAGTTTCTTTAACAACACCTGCAGCAAAAGTTGTTAGAACTACCTCTCCTTTTGTTACCACACTTGAATTATCGAACCCGGACAAGGTATGCGCCTTCGGTATCATTTGGTCTTCAGCTTGCATTTCACGTAATACCCTTAGTAGTATAATATTTACGGAACTTCCTGGATCAATCAAAACTCATTTTACATTAGTGTCATGTACAAGTAAAGATATTACCAGTGCGTCGTTGTGGGGGGTCATCACTCCTTCAGTATCTGCATCATCGAAAGAAATACTTTCATTTTCTAAAACCTGCCGTACCCGTTTCCCGTATGTAATCGTTACTTTCAAAACCTTGTTGGAAGCCGTATATGTTACACCATAAATATCTTCTCCCCCACTTATAAGATTCACGGTTCTCTTGGGTGATGGGGGTTTTGGTGGCTCTTGCCTATTTTTCATATAGGCTTGTTTCCCTTTCTCACTAAATAACTCAGTGAGATACCCTTGTTTCAATAGATGATCCACTTCACTTTGTAAGAATCTACATTCTGAAGTCTTGTGCCCGTGATCATTGTGGAATTCACACCAATGGTCTGGATTGCGCCTATTTAGATTTGACCGCATCTCTTTTGGCCACCGTACCTTGTCTCCCATGCCTCTTAAAACAGCTACGAGCTCAGAGGTAGTAACATTGAAATTATACCCACCGAATCTCGCTTTTAAACCTCTGTCATCATCTCGCGACTCTTGTCTGTTTCGGTCATTTATGAACCTAGATGAAGAACCAGATTCCCTGTTCCTCGATTTTTGATCATATCGTTGATTATCCTCCTTTGACCGTGAGTCTTTTCTTGCAGGTCCCATATATGGATCGTACCTGTTTTTACGTGATCTTTTTTCGGTTTCTGACCTCCTGGAATTGCTTCTTTCTTCATGATGAAACTGAGGTACGGTATCTTCCTCAATTCGCAACTT
Source organism: Nicotiana attenuata (assembly GCF_001879085.1). Classification (NCBI taxonomy): domain Eukaryota; kingdom Viridiplantae; phylum Streptophyta; class Magnoliopsida; order Solanales; family Solanaceae; genus Nicotiana; species Nicotiana attenuata. Next base: position 234,968 of record NW_017671170.1, read on the forward strand.
CGTACTGTACCTGTTATAAACGTCATTCCAAGTGGTTGCAGGGAACTCTCGAAGGCTTTCTTTAAGTCTTCTTGTGGCTTCTGAACTTTTATCATTTAAGTTGCTTGCAAAAGCTATTGCAGCCCAATTATCAGGTACACGGGGTAAAGTCATCCTTTCACGTTGGAATCTATCAACAAAATCTCTGAGCAACTCTGAGTCCCCTTGTTTAATTTTGAAAATGTCTTCCATTCTTTTTTCAACCTTTTGAGCTCCCGAGTGCGCTTTAATAAAAGAATCTGCAAGCTCAGCAAAAGAATTTATAGAATTTTCAGGTAAAAGAGAATACCAGGTTAATGCACCCTTGGTGAGTGTTTCTCCAAATTTTTTGACCAACACGGATTCGATTTCTTGCTTGGTCAAATCGTTGCCTTTTACACCTGTAGTAAATGCAGTTACGTGATCACGTGGGTCTGTTGTGCCGTCATATTTCGAGATTTCAGGCATTTTGAACTTTTTAGGGATTGGAAGGGGAGCAGCACTTGGTTTCCAAGGTTGTTGCGAGTACTTATCCACATCCACTCCTTTGATCACAGGAGGAACACCAGGGATTTGCTCGATGCGCTCATTTTGTTCCTTAAGCTGTTTCTGCAAAGTTAGTACTAAATTTTGCAAATGAGAATTACTTGAATTACCCGGTTCTCCTTCCTGTGGCTCACTGGGGGTTCCTCCATTTCCAGAATTGATAAGGCCAGAACGAGGATTCTCCAGTGTGTTGTTATTAGGCGTAGGTGTGGGCGGTGCAACAGGTAATCGACTAACAAGAGTTTGAAGAGCTTTGTTAACCCGTGCATCAATTACTTTTTGTAAAGCGTCATCCGCTCCTTCAAAATATTCAGATTGCTCTTGTTCAACAGCCCGGGATTCAGGAGTAGGAGTGCCTTCACGAGATTGACGTGGTGAATTTTGAGGGGAAGGAACCACGTTAATGTTTTGTAAATCACCTTGATTTTGATGGACTTGATGTTCATGGTTTCCCAAGGTATTCTCACTGTTATTGTTGTTGTTGTTGTTCGACATGATGATAATGACAGATAAAATGTAACTTAAAGAGAATAGATTATCAGATTCCCGGTAACGGAACCAATTTGTTTAACCAAAAAACTGAATATTTGGTTAAAGCTAGAATTTAATAGAGAAATCGGGTTACTGATAATCAAGAAATAAGAGATTTTGTGAACAACAATAAAGCAATGAATAAGAGTATATTTCAGTATAATCGGAATGATATTTCGTGCCCTACAGATGTTGTGACTTTCTCCTTTTATAGTCAATTCTAAGAGAAAGTGTAATACCTTTGTCTTAATGAGGCAATTACACGCAGTAAATGACATTAAAAGAAACGTTATTCAATCATTCTTATTAAATACAAATTCTCTAACGTATTTGGCATTTAATGTTGAATTTGGACTCTTTTACGCTATCAGATTCATATCTTCAATTCCTTCTGATCTTCGAGCTTTAAATGGCTCGAACAGGTACGAGTCTCGTTTCATCTGGATAGTAGCTCGTACCTTTAAGTATCTTCTCTCCCGCATCTATTGTTGCTCGTGTCTTCTAATTGTTTGCCATGCTTTGACTATTTGACCGATCCACGTATCATGACATGTCATCTTCAATATTTAAATTCAGTTTTTTCCCAATACAAAAAGAAACAAAAATTCCTTGTTTAAAAAAAGTTAAACAATCATTGAAAATAGTGGACAATACTAGTTCGAGATCTAAATAAACAGGTCACATTTGGGGTACTAAAGTTTCAAACAAGCTAAACATTAATTTAAAAAGTCACTTAGCTATAGAAATACCGATTTCGTTTTGTTGTCAATTTCTTTGTTACTAATTAAAGCTGCTAACAACGTAAGAATACAAAGCTTTAGCTAGCTCTAAATTGAAGAAGATATTGATGCAAAACGAAGTGAAAAGGGGCATGAGAGATAAAATCCTTATGTATCGGGAAATATTTGACGAATGACCAGCCCTTTTTTTTTTTGACGAATAAATTTTTTGAAGGGAATAAGCATGAATTAGGAGTTGATTATTCAAATTCTCCTATTTTATTAGTTTGTTGGGTAGGATCTAGCTGTAGAATGCCAAATTTTTTGGGTTGCCTTTGTCAGATGTAATCTTAGATTAAAAATTTATCAATTCTTATTATAGATTCTGTGTTAATTTTTCTTTTAATTTTCTTTCTTTTTGAGATTACCTCTGAAGAATTAAGCCAAATAGCAGCCCACCCTACAACTTAAACTAAAAATAGCCGGTAAATGTATAATATATGCATAATTTATGTATTACATATGTATAATTATCTATAATCAATGTATAATCTATTTATATGGCTAGAAAAACTAAACCATTAATATTGCCGGCTATATGTGTAAAGATCCCTATCTCTTAACCCTCTCATCTTCATGTTTTTTAAAGCCCATACCATTCTTGGGCTTGAATTCAGAATAGGCTTTACACGATGATTGCATCTGAAAGCCCCTTTAAGCTTGGAGCGAAGTGCACTAGAAGTCATATTTGGGTCACTGTTTAAGGACCCGTTACCTTTCAACATCCGAAAAGACTTCTCTTCATCACGAGACTCATCGGATCTGCCGTTTGGGCTTAAATTTTGGCGGCTTGTTTTGGAAAAAAATTTGAAATTTTTTTTCTTCATAGAACATAATCAATTTTCGAGAAAAAAAAAATTTCAAGTTCCCAAAAATGGGTTTACAGTAATTTCCAGGTAAAATTTTTTCTTGCACTCACAAAACTTCAACTTTTATCAAATAAAACACATGTTCAACCACAACTTCAATTTTCAAAAACCCATTTTTCAAGTTTCAACCAAATTTATTCCAATGCTAGCTAAATTTTAATGGAAATTTTACCTCCCATAGCAAAGCTTTACACCTTATCTATTATAAATAAATATCCTTTTAAAATATTATTTTCTATAGCTACCTTTTAGGTTTTATAGCAAAATATGCATTTATGGTCACTTCCTACCGTTTAGCCATTAAATAAGCTGGGTAATTTTTTTTCTCTCTCCTACTTTCTGTTCTTTCTCTCAGAAGACTACCGTATAGTATACAACTTCAGAAACCACGATCTCTCTCCACCATCTCTCTCTCTCAACGCCAGTCTCTTCTCCATGAATACAACCACTATTCTCCACTGATTCATCTCCAGTGTCTCGTAAAATTTTCAAATTATTTTGCTCCACAAAGTTGTGGTAAGTGTTAAAGTTGTTAGATTTTCGCTGGTACATTGCTTCTTCTATTTCTCTTTACTATTTTTTTTTAGAAATAATCACCATTGTTATGCTTTCACCAAAAAACTCAAAATTTCATCTCCAATGGCTGATTCAACAACTCACAAGTGGGTTATCCGATATCGAAACAAGCGCAATTTGAGAAATCTTCGAAAGAATCAACATTTCCTGATGCGGAAAAGAGAAGAAAACTTATGGATGATAATTCTAGGGCTAAGGGAAAAGATACTTTATTTTTATTATATTCAATGTATCTCACTGTATTCCATGTATTTCGCTGTGTTCACTGTCTTTAGTTTTTTCTACTTTTTCAATATATTCACTGTATTTAACTTTATTGAATGTAATTAAATAATTTCAAAGCTTCATTTTGTTTCACTGTTTTGTTCAGCAGTATATATTAAGCAGTATCTATTCAATATATTGTAGAATGTATTCATATGTTTGTTAATTAATATAATTTATGTATTCAGATGTATATATTTATTCAAATGTATCTGCAGTGTGTATTCATATGTTTTGCACTATAGATAACCTGATATACTTCATGTATTCAATGTATTGTATGTATTTAACTGTATTCAATGTAATTATATAATTTTAATATATAAATCTATTTGTTAAGATACCACTAAAAAAATATTTTAGTAAAGATACCACTAAAAAAGAAAGGATGAATTGAATCTCTGGAGATTGCTCTATTTTTTGGTATTTTTCGGTTAAGAATCTTTTCTATAACTGGAAATACAAATTTTGCTTGTTATAATTGAGTTTGTTGAGTTATATTAGGAGTCTATCGTGTTAATTGATTCACTTACCGTTTTTAAACAGCTGAAGACCTTTTTTTCGCAGATTTCTGTTAATGTATTCACGAATACTGTCACGACCCAAACTACCACGTCGTGATGGCGCCTATCGTGGTACTAGGCAAGCCGACTTTTTACCAAAAAACAACACGATATTTTCATTTCAAAGATAAATTCCAGCTATTTAATAATAAAACTTCATAAAGAAATTCTATATAACGAAAGTGTAGAAAGAAAAGCCCAACATCGGGGTGTCACTAGTCATGAGCATCTACTACAATCTGTCCAAAAATACTGGGAATAACACAATTTGGAAAATGTAAGTACAAACAACTATAGGAAGATAGGAGGGCGAAGAGCAGGGCTACGATCGCCAGCAGCTACCTTGCTAACTCCGAGAAGATCTACAGCTGGAATAGTCAACAGCCGCTACCGGGTCCTGATACCCCTGGATCTGCACACAAGGTGCAAGGAGTAACGTGAGTACGCTAAATCAGTAAGTAACCAAAGTAAATAAAGACTGAGAAGTAGTGACGAGCGATAAAGCATTTAAAGTTCATATCATGAAATCTCAGTAAAATACAACATGCTTTTAAAATCAGGGTTGAATCATATCATCTCTTTAAAACCCAGTTCTAGTAAAAATCACTTAAAGATATTTTTCAACAGTTTTCAAACAAGGGCTCAATACAAAGATGAGCAAAAATGGTGCAATCATAAACCGACCCTCGGGCAAAACATCTCTCATATACAGCCCCTCGGACAAACCTCACAATCACTCGTATACAGCTCCTCGGGCAAACCTCACCATCACTCATTCCTCCCAGTCACTCAGCACTCGCCACACGCACTCAGTAGGTACCTGCGCTCACTGGAGGTGTGTAGACTCCGGAGGGGATCCTTCAACCCTAGCGCTATGACAAGCCAACTCGTGGCATAAATCAATCAGGCCCTCGGCCTATATCAAAAACATGCTGCGGCGTGCAACCCGATCCCATAAATATCCTCACAAATTAGGCCCTCAGGCTCATTCAGTCATAAACATCTCAAGCCACTCGGGCTCTCAGTAAAAACAGGGTACTCAACCCAAAACAACATTTACATGCATCAAAACAGAGTAATAAAGACTAAGTTATGAAACCAATAAGTATAACATGACTGAATATAGATTTTCAATCGAAAACAGTGAGAGGATAGTAAGAAAAAGGCCCTTAAGGGTCTAAACAGCTCTGGCACAAGGCCTAAACTTGGCATTCAACCCAGTTTACAGAAATTCTTTCTAAAACACATAAGTATCATTTAGTCAACCAAATACGCAATTTTACAGTTGCTACGGGACTGACCAAGTCACAATCCTCAACGGTGCACGCCCACACGTCCGTCACCTAGCATGTGCGTCACCTCAAAATCGTAAAACGATATGAAATCCGAGGTTTCATACCCTCAGGACTAGATTTACAACTGTTACTTTCCTCAAGCCGATCAAATCTCTACTCCGCGATGCTCTTGCCCCTCGACTAGGCCTCCAATCGCTCCAAATCTGTTCACAACCAGAACAATACCATCAATATGTGCTAATGGGATGAATTCCACAAGAAAAACTATTAATTTAGACCAAAATCCAAAAATCGGCTCAAACCCGGCCCCGGGCCCATGTCTCGGAACCCGACAAAAATCACAAAAGTAGAAAGCGCATTCACTCACGAGTCTACCCATACCAAATTCATCAAAATCCAACATCAAATGGCCATTTAAATTCCCAAAATTATCTCTCCAATTCTCGTCCATTTCCCCCCCAAATTTTACACCCCAATTCCCAATTTAGATGATAAAAATCAAGATACAATCATGGAATCTAACCAAACAAGTGAAGAACACTTACCCCAATCAACTCTCTGAAATTCCCTTCAAAAATTGCCCAATTACGTGGTCTCTAGCTCAAAATATGAAAAATGGGCTCAAACCCTCGATTTTGAATATAACACTGCCTGCCCAGATTTTACTCTTCGCGAATGTGGTAGTGCCCTCGCGTTTGCGAAGCACAAACTGCCCCTGACCTGGAATTCCTCCTTCGCGAACGCGAAGCCTAAGCCGGTTGACTCTACGCGAATGCGGTACGCTCCTCGCGAGCACGTAGGTAAACACGTAGGCTTATATGCCTTAAGCTCCAATGACCGTTGACTCTACGCGAACGCGATGACCGGTCGCGAACGCGTAGCCTTACTGTCCTACACCTTCGCGAACGCGAAGAACTACTCAGCTGCCCTTCTCAAATGCCTTACGCGAACGCGAGAGCCCTCTCGTGAACGCGATGAAGGAAATCTCTGCAACATTACACCAGAAAATCTGCCAACTTCTAAAACCAAGAATTGATCCGTCAACCACCCGAAACTCACCCGAGGCCCTCGGTACTTCAACCAAACATACCAACACATCCCATAACATTATTCAAACTTAGTCTAACCTTCGAATCACTCAAAACAACATCAAAACACCAAATTACCCTCGGGTTCAAGCCTAAGAACATCTAAATTTCACCAACGACGTCGAAACATATCAAACCACGTCAGAATGACCCCAAATTTTGCACACACGTCACAAATGATACTACGAACCTACTACAACTTCCGAAATTCCATTCCTACACCGATATCGAAATTTCCACTGTCGACCAAAATCGCCAAAATTCCAACTTTTGCCAATTCAAGCCAAATTCTGCCACGGACCTCCAACTCACATTCCGGACGCGCTCCCAAGTCCAAAATCACCTAACAGAGCTAACAGAACCATCAAAATTCAAATTCGAGGTCGAATAACTTGGTCAAACCTTTCAAATTTAAAGCTTCTAGCTGACACCATTCGCCCAAATCAATTCCGGATAACCTGAAAACCAAAATCGACGATTCACATAAGTCATAATACATCATACGGAGCTACTCATGTCCTCAGACAACCGAGTGAAGTGCAATTGCTCAAAACGACCCGTCGGGTCGTTACAAATACAACTCGCAAATACATATAAATACAATCTATGTTTAGCTGGACTTCCTTGTTTTCCGCCGAGTTTTGCTATTGTATTCATGAATACAGCAGCTTGAATACATCGAATATAACAATTGAAAACATAGCTATAGGAAGTAATTAACTAAAATGGTAGCTATAACAAGTTAATAGCCACTAAACAATTGTCATTTCTGAAAATTACTCAATTTTATTCGAGATCTGTAAATTATTTAATGTTTAGCCACACTTAAAAAGAGGCCATCGTGCGCTTCTCTTCTTCTTCTTGCTTCTTCTGCGCGCTACCCACTTTTCTTGTGCTATGTCTTCTTCTTAATATCCACATCAATGAAGATTTTCGTCTCGCAATCAAGTATGTCTCTCCAATTGTATAAGCTCCGCCACCTTATTCTTACAGGACTGGCAATTGAAGTTTGAATTACATAGTTCAAACTTAAGGATACAATTTCATAAACATATGCAATGTTTGTAACCAAAATGTTAGAAAATTACATCAAATTGGTCACTACTACTGCTGTGTCTTTTTATTCCCTTTATTCTTTCTCTTTCTCCAATAGCCTGAATTGGAAAAAGAGTAATTTCATGACACTAGCCAGAATTCTTAACTACACAAATTGAACTTTAGATAGAGTATACCTTAAGTTTGAATAGAAAAAATCAAACTTCAAGACACTGAATCTGAAATTGTGAAGTTTGAATTATAAAAACTATAAATGCAAGATATATGTCTTTCATATACGCAATTATCACTTAACCATAATTTACAAGTTAGGTAATATCCTTTTACCTTAACTATTGATTGTTATGATTAAATTGTTTAGTTTCATGTAAACATCAAGTGTGAGTAAATATTTATATTTTAAGAAAAGTATAAAAAGGAAGTATTTATGTAAATTAGAACGAAAGGAGTACAAAGTATGCATCCTTGTGACAAAGAAGTAGCATATGTCTTAGATATTCATCATTAATTTAAGGAAGGGGGCCTTTTGTTTTTCCTGAATTTGAGAAGATGGATTGATGGATGCTAGCACTAGATCTCCGTATATCTCCAGTATGAGACTATTAGTTGTAAGTTGTAACCTAACTGTAATAACACCTATGGCCCCAAACATATTGATGGTGCCTAAGGGTTCCTATCACTCTTCTAAATGTGGGCTCCTTCTTGTTTTCATTCTCTACCGACTACATACTACTTGGTTTGTGGCGGAGTCAGAATTTTCATTAACAAAATCAAGATATAAAGAAAAATTCACAAAGAACTTTCGGACTGTTTGCCTTGTTTATTAGTTCGTTGTTGCTTCTGTCGTAGTTCCTGCTTAGTGTGTATTAGATTATAGTGGTTGTACTGAATGATGGCAGGGTAAGGTCATGTCCTCGGGGGAGAGGGAGGTCCTCAAGGGGGTGGGTGTGGGGACAAGGGGTACGGATGGTAAGTAGGTTGAGAGTTGGATGTTGGTACATAGGGACTTTGACGGAGAAGTATATATAGTTAGCAAGCACATTTGAATCCTCATGACATATCCAACACTAACAAATCATCTTCATCAAGCACATTTGAATCCTCTTGTGAAACAAATATGTCTTAACATCTTCATTTTGTCACGACCCCAAACCACCCCGGTCGTGATAGCAGCTATCGCAGTACTAGGCCAGCCGATTCGACATTTATAACACAAAAGGGTCTTTTTCTTAATTCTTTACTAATCAGATATTATCACAAATCTTTTGTTTAAATTCGAAACAAGCGGAAACAAAATATCAAACAGTGCCCGATCCTGGTGTCACTAGTCATGAGCCACTAAAATACAATCTGATACTGAATACTCAATACAAGATAAGTCTGATAAAAACAAATACTAAAAGATAGGAAGGAGAAAGGCAGGGCTACGGACGCCATGCAGCTACCTTGCTAACTCCGGAGATGCTCTGAGAGAAAGAAAACTGCTCTCACTCGGATGCTCTGGCACCTGGATCTGCACACAAGGTGCAGGGAGTAACGTGAGTACGCCAACTCAGTAAGTAACAATTATAAATAAAGGCTGAGTGCAGTTGTGATGACCCAAAAGGTCATCTTTTGTTTTAGAATCCGTTTACGTATTCTAAGGCCTTGAAAACCTCCTTTTACCTCTCCTCGATTTGTGTGCGCAGTCCGGGCGCGATACCTGTCACACCCCTTTTCTACCCCCAAAAAGATATGTGTATGGATTTATGGGTTAAAGAGTTTTTCCAATTAAAGTGACACAAACTTGAGTAGGGATTATTTTATTGTTCAGAGTCGCCACTTGGAATTGATTTTTTCGGTGTTCCAAGTCACCATTTATTTGAATCCCTAGTCAAAGGAAGGTTTGACTCTATTTTTATCGGTCCGCGAAAATAAAGTTCGGGTAAGGAATTCTATTGACCGGGGAGAAGGTGCAAGGCATTCTCCGAGTCCCGTGGTTCTAGCAAGGTTGCTTTATTGACTTAAACTTGGCTTTAATTAATTATGGACAAACTGTGATTTGTATGGTTTTCATGTTTCGCCCATCCGCTTTTATTTCTTGATTGTTAGATCTATTATTAAAAGAAAATGATTTTTGGGATAAGTTATGTTGTCATAACCACGCTACGCGAGCGAATGCGTGATCGAAACAAAATTTATTAATTTTATCATAACAGCGCTACGCAAGCGAATCCGCAGTTATGACAAGGATTATTAGTATATTATTACTTTTGAAAAAAAAAGTTACTACATTTAAAGGAATTAATTAAATATTAACTATCGCGCTACGGAAGCGAATCCGTTATCTTAGCTAGATCCAGCGCATCACGCTCGCGGTCCAAGGCCATATCTTTCTGGAGCCGAACATCTAGGACTCCCCTTCTAACTGATTGATCACCTTTTGGTAATGGTGTCTTTCTATTCAAGTTCCGCGATCTAGCTCTCCTTGCTTGACTCAACTTCCCCTATCTGATCCCTTAGAGCTTGGATTAACAGAGCAAAACCTCTACGCTCGTGATCACGGACTACCCTGAACTGGACTTCTCTCTCATCTTGTTGCTGAGCGGTTGCGACTATGTTCTTCTTTTGAATTTGGGCTTTGAGTGCTTGCTTCTCCCGTGCCCACTGAGCCTTTTCGCGCTCAAAATCAGCCCGTTGTATGTCCATGGCTGTCTTCAGAATGCCCTTATCTTCTTGTAAAATGTCAATACGAGATTGGAACTCTTGTGCGACTTCCCTTCTGGTTTCTCTAACTCTAGCCTCAATCTCCTCCTCCCAATCAACTACGTACCGTATGGATCTTTTTGGCCTTTGCTCGGGGATAGCCTGGTTGTGAAACCACTCAAGGTATGTGAGGCTTACCTCCCCACGTTCACGATCAGCTACCATCTCGTCCAAATCAGAAAATTGACCACCAAACCAAACCTTTTGTGCATAAGACTCCCTTGGAGGTTCCTCTCCCTTGAATTCCCACACGAACGGACGCATGTCCTCAATCGGGGGCCTCTTTTGCTCTCTCCCTAGCTGGTGCATGACTCGTAGGGGTGCGTAGGGTGGAAACCTCTCAAACCCATGAGTATGAAGAACAGACGATACGTCGACATATGCATGACCCTAGCAGAAGGGAACCAATAATAGTTCCAAGTGATTTTATCAGCACTCAATGAACCGAGTAATTTCCGCCAGGCCCTCACCCCCTCTGGAATTTTACAACTCGCAGCCCTATTTGGCCGCCAGTTTTCATTGAAATTTATTACTATTGGATGATGATAGAGGTGCTCTATGAACCACATCTGCAGCAGAATGTTGCATCCGTCGAAGTAATCTTCACCTTCTTGGCAGCGGGTCAAAGCTCGAAAAATATCTCCCAAAATCATGGGAAGAATGGTACGATCCTCGCTACTTTTCAAATACAAGACTACCGCAACCAATCGAATTCTGATGCGCCCACCACGCTTTGGAAGACCATGATCCCTAGAAGTGATATCATGAACGCGAAGATTCTCAACTCCCTCCAAGCGTCGTAACTCAACTGGTTGACGAATTCTATGCCCGAGAAATTTTCAAACCCTTTCTCGTCCCCAAACCTGTCATAGAGATATTCCAACGGAACCCAACCTTCGTTTAAGCAAACCATTGGAATTCGACAGAGGCATAACTTCTTTAAAAAGTTGTTCACACCAACTTTTCTTGGAGCAACAGGCTTTTTCCCACGAAGGTATCTCCCCAATCCGGTGAGCCCACCTAATTCTTCCAATGTGGGCGTCATTTCACAATCTTTGAACCTGAAGACATTGTTCGTGGGGTCCCAAAAACCCACTAGAGCCTCGATTAAATCTCTGTTAGACTTAATTCCCATGATGTTTGTGAGGAACTTGAGGTTCTTAAATATTCAATTTCGTTCCCATGTAGCAAAACTAGCCCACCAATTACAGAGACCACTCGGGGTCTTATCTCTGATCAAGAACATAGGAGGTGTCTCGTCCGTTACCCTTTTCTGACTGTTTCTTTGTGGAGAACTCATGGTGATCCTAAGAATAAGATAAAAAGGGTTAGGACATAACTAAACTATATGCAAATTATGATCATTCATTATTTTATTTTATTTTTTGGCCAATTTAGGACTCGATCTATTTTTTTATATTTTATTTTTATTACAATATATATTTTGAAATTACCGACACAAAAGTTGAGATGATAAAAGCGGAAAAAATGGCTATTATTACAAAGAAGACCCTTTGATACTTCCATAGAAGGCATAAAGGATGTCTCGGCAAAAACAGCCAAACACAAGAACAAAATGATAAAAATAGACAAAATAATAAATAAAAAACTATTTTTACGAAAATGACCCTTTGCTACTCCGAGAGGGGTTCAAAAGCTGTCTTAGCAAATATAACCAGACAAAACTAGATAAAAATGACTACTTTTGCAAAAACAGTCTTTCGGTACTTCCGGAAATGTTTAAAGCTATTTTCACAAAAATGGCCAGACATAAGGGCAAAATGGTAAAAGGTGAATAAATATGGATAAAGTAACTATTTTTACAAAAAATGGCCCTTCAGCATTTTTCAGGAAGATTTTAAGGTTGTCTTGGCAAAACAGCCGGAACATGAGGGCAAGACAGTAAAAAAGTGACCAAAATAGGCTTTTTTTTCCTGAACATTTTATGCACATGCAAAATTTTATGCTCCCCTTTTTTTGAAAAATGTGGGCTGAACCCGATGGAGGTTGCCTACGTATCTCACATCCGATGAGAATCAAACCCGCGTAGTTCGGTAAAGCTGGGTACTTCCCCCCCCTCCCCCCATTTTTTTAATGAAAATTAATCTTTACAACTCACACCAGACTACTACAATATATATATATATATATATATATATATATATATATATATATATATATATATATATATATATATATATATATATATATATATTTA
>NW_017671170.1:247568-325265 GCF_001879085.1 Nicotiana attenuata
ATATATATATATATATTAAAAAAAGGGTTTATTTGCACTAAACTAGGAGAATTAGGAGAATTATTCTTTTTATTTTTATTTTTAATAATTACACTAATTTTTTAAAGCTGATCGACAATGCAAGTAAGCCTTCCAAATGATGTATAAAGTAGCACATACGTGAACACGATGGTCTCAAAGAGGATATCTGTCTTATACGGACCCGGCCCCTGTGCCGAGTTTCGCTAAGTCAAATGCACGTGATGCACATAAAGCGAAATACTAGGGATATCCGGCATGAGGTTTTGTTCTTCTAGGTTTAAATCTTGGTGGAGAAGGTATCTAGACTGGCTTACTCGAGCCGAGGAGGGTCAGTGTATCGGTAGCATTGCTTTCCTGCTTAACTGGTGGTGCTCCCCGCCTAAAATATGTGTGACTAAAATCCTTCAATGGGTGACAAGCACCTCGGCTATCTCAAAGAAAGCGGGCTATGTCAAGCAAATGCCCAATTTTAATTTCAAGAAGACTCAGAGGGGGTGCGAGAGAAGACAGCTTATGTGTACAGTTCAACAATATCAAAGCGGTAAAAAGCAAGCAAGTAGCACATTAGGCCCAAATAAATCACAGTATACACAAAATTAATAGAGCCAAATCAAAGTCAACATGTACAAGCTCGAATTCTGGTTGTCCCCAGCGGAGTCGCCAGAGCTGTCACACCCCTTTTCTACCCCCAAAAAGATATGTGTATGGATTTATGGGTTAAAGAGTTTTTCCAATTAAAGTGACAAAAACTTGAGTAGGGATTATTTTATTGTTCAGAGTCGCCACTTGGAATTGATTTTTTTGGTGTTCCAAGTCACCATTTATTTGAATCCCCAGTCAAAGGAAGGTTTGACTCTATTTTTATCGGTCAGCGAAAACAATGTTCGGGTAAGGAATTCTATTGACCGGGTAGAAGGTGCAAGGCATTCCCCGAGTCCCGTGGTTCTAGCATGGTTGCTTTATTGACTTAAACTTGACTTTAATTAATTATGGACAAACTGTGATTTGTATGGTTTTCATGTTTCGCCTATCCGCTTTTATTTCTTGATTGTTAGATCTATTATTAAAAGAAAATGATTTTTGGGATAAATTATGTTGTCATAACCACGCTACGCGAGCGAATGCGTGATCGAAACAAAATTTATTAATTTTATCATAACAGCGCTACGCAAGCGAATCCACAGTTATGACAAGGATTATTAGTATATTATTACTTTTGAAAAGAAAAGTTACTACACTTAAAGGAATTAATTAAATATTAACTATCGCGCTACGGAAGCGAATCCGTTATTTTAGTGAAAGGAATAATTAAATTAAAAAATGATTAAAGCTAGTAAATGGTATGAGATTATTGAATTAAAACATTGAATGTTAATGTCACGCTACGCAAGCGAGTCCGTGAAATAATGAATAAAAAAAGTTAAAACGCACCTACTAGTTGCCTAGCGTTTAAATTAATTAAAGGTACTTAAGTTATTGGATTATTGTTACACATCATGAAAATTGACTAATTCTTAATAAGTTTATTCAACTAATCTAGTAAGTATTATTTTTGAAGATGGGTCATATTATTTATTGAGAAAGTGGGCCAATTTGCTTATTTAGTTATGGCATTGGGCCAACATCTATAAAATAAATGGACAAAATATTTATAGACTTCTTAAAGGCATTGGGCCTGTTGGACAGAATCTGCCTTGGCCCTTTATTGGGCTCCGAAAATGGGCACAAGCTAATAGCCCAATGGATTTCGGTTGTTGTTTTACTAAGACAACCCACCTGGGCTAAATTGCAAGTCTGGCCTCTTTTGCTCTAAGCCATTAACCCTTATTTTTAGCTAGCAATTCCAAACACCTATTTAAAATCTAGCCACTTTCTACCAAAAATCTAAAGTCCTAGCAGAGATGGTCACATGTAAAATCTCAATTTTATCACAATAAATAAAGGTTTCAAGCATGACTCTTTTGTTATTTTTTTTTAAGAAATAGCCTATCATAAACTGGCCAAAATTGCACATGGTGCAAAAAGAGTTTTTAAACACATTTCAACCAACTTGAAACATCTCATTTTATATGCATCAAAACTATAATAGATAGTAAAGACAAATAACACATGAATAAAGAGTGTTTGATCAGCCAAGGATTCTTTTTTTTTTTACATATGAACTACAACAAGATATATTTAAACAATAAAGAAATTTAGCTAAGCACTCATTTATTTAAACGGATATGCTCCCAGCAATCAAGATGAGTTCAAATCTTCTTGTTAATGTGAAAATATCTGCAACATAAGATTAAAGAGTTACCTGGGTCGCAGAATAATAAATACAACAATGAAGAATGGAAGCTCAGGAACAAAGGCAGCAGAAAACAACAGCGGAACAGCATCAAAACAAACAACAAATTCGTGTTGGAACAACCCAAAAACTTAGAGAAGAAACCCAGAACCAAACTTTGAGAAGACTTTACTTTTCTGAACGTTTTTACTCTAAGATTCACTCCTAAGACTTACAATTTCAGCTTACTTTTCATGTGCTCAACTGCTGAAATTTTTTATGTTTTTGTGTGTTCAAGTCACTCTAAAGATATATGGAAGTGTGATGGAGTCCCCCCTTTAAATGAGGAAAGGGCAGCCCTTAAATAGGCAAAGAAAAGCCAACTTTTTGGACAGATTTTGGTTCACCAAAAATCTGTCCAAAAAAGGGACAGACTTTGTGTGCTAAACACTATTCAAAGGCTGTCCAAAAGGTGAAAGGACAGCCTGAAATTTGCTATAGCAGGAGCAAAGAGTCATTTCAGCCACCCTACAAAAAAGTAAGCTACCAGTAACCTATTTTATGATAAAACTATCTAAACTTCAGATTTTAACAACATCAATATTACCCTATTGATTCAGACTAAACCAAGTATTATGACATGTAATTAAACTTCAACACATGAACTATGAACTAACATGAGCAAACAAAAATCAGCTATTAAAGCCAAGCAGAACACACGCTATCGCTGAAGCGATTTAACAAACCAACTAGACAAGCATAATCAGAAATGGACTAAATAAAGAAACAAGACAGAACTTAATTCTAACTAAAATCCAAGAAAATAGAAAATTAATAACGGGGCAGAGGATTATGATTGTACCATATACTCAAGTGTCCGGGCAATGACGAAAGGCAGTGGTACGACTTCGAGCAAGCTTCAATTGTTGTTATTCTCGATACCAAAAACTCCGGAGAATCCGAGTCCGGTTTCAATGATATCAACGACACAAGCTTGCTCGAGGCTGGTTTGAGAAGAGAAATGAGAGGCAGTGGTAGTTGAGGGGCGGAATTAGCACGGCCAACGGCGGTGGTGGGACGTTGGCAGTGGGGGTGGCTGCCGGTGGTGGTCGGTTTTTTTTGAGGTTTTGAGTTGGAGATATGGAAAAAGGGAGAGAAGAGGAGGCCGTTGGTGTAAAATTTTCGGAGTTTGGGGTGGTACGGCGGCTAGGGTTTTGGTTAAGCTTAGATCTACAGAGATTGAGAAGGATTATGGGATTTTGGGGTTCAGATTCATGGAGAGGAGGTTGAGTGGAAGAAGTGGTGAAATTTTGGGGTGATTTGGAGGTTGGCCGCCGTCGGTGGGCGATTTTCGGCGGCGGAGCTGGGCGGCGACGGGCGGTAGAGAGATGAGAGAGTGAGGAGATAGGAAGAAGAAAAGAGAATAGGAAAAAATGGGGGCCAAATTCTGATCTTGAGGCCTTATATACATGGAGTGGAGAGTGAATTAGAACCCTTAGATCAAAGTGGTATGAAAGGATGAGATTTAATCTCACCTTACTTATCAAAACGACGTAGTTTCAAGACAAAACTATGTCGTTTTGAGCTCTTTCTTGGCCAACCACCTAATGGACCGGGTATGGCCAAATTGGGCTCAAATTTTGGGCCAATTTTAAGTAAAATATACTATCCCGATCCCTTTTTCCTCTAATGAATTAACTAAACTAAAAGTCTAATTCTTAAATCTCCAAACACACACAAAAATAATTATTCAAAACTACAATGTCAAAGAAAGAACAAAAATTAGGCATTTACAATACCGGAAAGCTTTTGTGTAAAAAATTTAAGAAATAATGATTTTTGGCTTAAAAAGATGATTTTAGTTGACTTCGGTCAATATTTTTGGTAAACTGACTCGGACCCGTAATTTGAAGGTCCCGTAGGGTCCGTAGTAAAATACGGGACATGGGCGTATGTCCGGAATTGAATTCCGAGGTCCCTAGCCCGACAAATGAATTTTTGAAGAAAATTATTAACTGAAAAATATGATGTTTTTTGGAAATTTAATAATGTTTGATATTGTTGGTATCGGGCCCGTATTTTGATTCCGGAGCCCGGTACAGGTCCGTTATAATATTTAAGCCTTATCTGTGAAATTTGGTAAAAAACGGAAGTGATTTGACGTGATTCGGACCATTGGTTGAGGAATTAGAAAGTTTGAACTATCTTGAAAATTTCATGAGCTTTGGTGTTAAATTCGTTATTTAAGGTGTTATTATGGTGATTTGATCGCACGAGCAAGTCCGTATGATATTTTTAGACTTATGTGCAGGTTTGGTTTGGAGACCCGAGGGCTCGGGTGAGTTTTGGATAGGCTACAGAGTGTTTTGAACCTTAAGGAAAATTTTCTGGTATTGCAGGTCTGCAGACTTCGCATTTGCGAAGTCTGGCTCGCAAATGCGAGCACCGCAATTGCGAAGAATCATCGCATTTGCGATGATTGAGCTGGGCAGGGGACCTTCGCATTTGCGAAGTTAATCATCGCAAATGCGACTTGAACAGTGGCCGCAATTGCGAACAACTGTTTGCATTTGTGAAGGCAGCAGGTCAGGCCAAGCTTCGCATTTGCAAAGCATTGGTCGCATTTGCGAGTTCGTATTTGTGAACCTGTGATCACAAATGTGATATCTGCAACTGTTCAAAAACAAGTTTTGACGGGATTTTCACTTCACTTCTCAAATGTTCAAACCCTAAGCTCCCATAGGCGATTTTCTAAAGAAGAGTTCTTCCCCAAATCATAGGTAAACAAATTCTAACTCATTGGGTTTTTCATCTCAAAATCTAGGGTTTTGGCGATTTCATCTCAAAATCTAGGGTTTTTCATGAGAAATTGGGTGTTCTTGGGTAGAATTTAGGAATTTCGAATTTGGGGGATTTGGACCTCAATTTGAGGTCGGATTCCGAAATCAATTGTATATCCGGGCTCGGGGGTGAATGGGTAATCGGGTTTTGGTCCGATCATTGAGTTTTGACCAAGCGGGCCGGGGGTCGATTTTTGACTTTTTGGGGAAAATGTTGGGAAATCTATAATTGTGTATTGGAATTGGTTTCTTTAGCATTTATTGATGTTATTAAGTTAATTATGGCTAAATACGAGTGGATCGGTGGTGGAATCGAGAGGTAAAGCGGTGATTGAGCTTTGAAATACCCGTTGGCTTGAGGTAAGTGTTTGGTCTAACCTTAACTTGAGGGACTATGGATCCCTGACTTGCTTGCTATGTGAAATATCATGTGTGTGGCGTATAGGTGTGGTGACGAGTACCTATGCGTCACCAAATTACTTGTTTAGCCCGTTTCCTTTCCCCGTTTCCCTATATCTTGCTTTCCTGCCTTAATTGCTACTTGCTCATAAATGTTTCCATGTCTAATTTCTTCATGTTAACTGTTGTTTTTTTATTGAATTATTTAATTGCTTCATGTTAACTGTTGATGTTCCCGTTGAAGTATTATTGGTTTCGTAGCTTCATTTTATTACCCTGTTGGCTTATATAGATTTATTGGTGCCTTATGATGCACCTTGGTTGGTCTCGGTGAGTAGTTTTCACTGGTGAAGTTTCATATTCGTAGTGATATTTCATTGTGTGGATTGAGGTATAAGTAATGTGGGGGATTTGAGTTAGCTTGTGAAACTCTTGTCTTTATTCTTTTGTGTTTGGAGCTGATATATATATTGGGATCGGGTTGCACGCCGCAACAGGAGGAATAAGGGTGAAATGTGATTGTCTGGTGGGATCGGGTTGCACGCCGCAACAAGGAGTAATAAGGGTGGACATGTGGGATCGGGTTGCGCGTTGCAATATGAGGAATAAGGGTGATATGTGTTGAGGAGTAATAAGGGTGGACAGGTGGGAATCGGGTTGCACGCCGCAACACGGAGTAATAAGGGTGAATATTGATAGTCATTGTTTATATGTTGGGATCGGGATGCACGCCGCATCAGTTGTTGTTTTAAGTATTCATTTCTGCTGAAATTCATTACTATGATGTTGAAACACCCTTAAGGATTGGTTATAGCTTATTATTGGTAGAATGACTGGTTTCCGTATTCATAAATGCTGCTTTCTGTTATATTACCTCATGTATTTCCTTTTTCGTTTAGTATATACTGTTGCAGGTTGTATATGTTGCATGCCCCACCGTAGCCTCGTCACTACTTCGTCGAGGGTAGGCTCGGCACTTACCAGTACATGGGGTCGGTTTTACTGATACTGCACTCTGCACTTTCTGTGCAGATTTTGGAGCTAGTGGCTGATCGTGAGGTTGGTTGCTATCACTGCTTCCTAGAGACCCAAGGTAGCCTTGCAGGCGTCTGCAGGCCCTACCGTCCCCTTCTATCCTATTTCATTTCTATTTTATCTACTTTCGAGACAGATGTAAACTTTTCGTTTAGACCATTATTTGTAGTATTCATAGAGTGTTCGTGAGTTGTGACACCAGTTCTGGGTGGAGTTTATTACGGTTTTGTTGTAAGTATAAAGATAATCTTTTAAACTGTGTTATTCCGCATTTATTTCCGCTGATTTACTTTTGTTAAGTTTTAATTGTCAAAATATAAAAGAAAAAGGTGAATTTTTCAGTAACGTTGGCTTGCCTAGCGAGTATAGATGTTAGGCGCCATCACGGTCCCGACGGTGGGAAATTCGGGTCGTGACAAGTTGGTGTCAGAGCTCTAGGTTGCTTAGGTCTCACAATTCACGGACAAACTTGGTAGAGTCTGAGGAGTCGGTACAGAGACGTCTATGCTTATCCCCAGAGGCTAGAGTGTTAGGAACAGTTTCACTTCTATTCATCTCTGTCGTGCGGTTTGATCTCTCAATACGAATCGAACTCTATACTCTGTTCTTCCGTAGATGGCGAGAACGCGTACCTCTTCATCAACTGATCAGCAGCCCGAGCCCCTAGTGGCAGCTCCTACGAGGGGTAGAGGACGAGGCGGAGGCCGTGCTAGAGCCAAGGAAGGGGCAGGGCTCAACCCAGAGCTCGAGCCGCAGCACCAGCGGCGGAGCCTCAGGTTGAGTTTGATGATGAGGTTCCGGCCCAAACCGTTCCAGCGGGTCTAGCTCCGGTTCCAGAGGGGTTCATAGCTACCCCGGTACTCCAGGATGCTTTGGTCCGTCTAGTGGGCCTTATGGAGAGTGTCACTCGGGCAGACATACTTCCAGTAGCACCGGCCATCTGTTGGGCTGGGGAAGGAGCACAGACTCCCGCTACTCACACTCCAGAGCAGATGGCCCCCCAATTTCAGACTCCAGCAGCTCAGCCAGTTGGGCAGTCCCGCCGGGTGTTGTGGCATAGACCGGCGATGGAGCAGTTATGTCTACAGATGCTTTGTTGAGGTTAGACAGGTTCACCAGGCTTTCCAATACTACATATGGCGGTACATCTTCAGAGGATCCCCAAGACTATTTGGACAGTTGTCATGAGGTTCTACGGAACATGGGGATAGTGGAGACCAACGGGGTCGACTTTGCTGCTTTTCGCTTATCAGGTTCTGCCAAGAAATGGTAGAGGGATTTTTGTTTGGCTAGACTAGCTGGGTCGCCTGCTTTGACTCGGGACCGGTTTTCTCAGCTATTTCTGGAGAAGTTTCTCCCTATCACTTAGAAAGAGGACTATCGGAGGTAGTTTGAGTGCCTCCAGCAGGGTTCTATGACCGTCACTCAGTACGAGACCAGATTTATTTACTTGGACCGTCATGCTCTTCTTATACTCCCCACCGAGAGAGAGAGAGAGAGAGAGGGTGAGGAGATTTATTGAGGGACTTGCTCAGCCTATCAGATTGCAGATGGCTAATGAGATAGGGAGTGAGATTTCTTTTCAGGATGCGGCCAATGTGGCCATACGAGTTGAGATGGTTTTAGCTCAGTGTAGTGGTTAGGGGTCTGACAAGAGGCCTCGTCACTTCGGTAGATTCAGTGGGACCTCATCTGGAGGTCGAGGTACTTTTAGTAGAGGCCGTCATCCCAGGCCGTTTCATTCAGCGCTTCAGTTATCCCATGGAGCTTCAAGGAGTCGTGGTCCATATGTGCCTCCTTTAGGGCAGCCAACTCATAGTACACCGCCAGCTCCTATCAGAGCACCTCCACTTTAGAGATATTATCGCGGTCAGCCAGCCCGTTAGGGTCAGTCTCAGTTTCCTCGGCCACAGTATTCAGATAGATGTTTTCAGTGTGATGAGTATGGTCATATCCGGAGGGCTTATCCGAGATTAGTGGGTGTTCAGTCGCAGCAGCAGAGTTCTCGTGCCATGATTCTGGCACCGCCAGCCCAACCAGCTAGAGGTAGGGGTCAGGGAGCCAGAGGTAGGGGTCAGCCCGCTAGAGGTAGAGGTCAGGCCATTAGAGGTGGAGGCCAGGCCGCTAGGGGTGGAGGCCAGCCAGTAGGAGGCTGTCCCAGAGATATAGTTCAGGGTGGTAGGGCCCAGCCCCGATATTATGCTTTTCCAGCCAGGCCTGAGGCTGAGTCTTCCGATGCTGTCATCACAGGTACTGTTCTGGTTTGTAGTAGACATGCTTCAGTTCTGTTTGATCCAGGGTCTACATACTCCTATGTGTCTTCTTATTTTGCTTCATGTTTGGTTGTTCCTCGTGATTCTTTGAGTGCACCCGTATATGTGTCCACACCGGACGGTAATTCTATTATTGTAGATCGTATCTATCGCTCGTGTGTGGTTGTCATTGGGGGTTTTGAGACTAGTGTATATCTCCTACTTCTCGATATGGTTGATTTCGATGTCATTTCGGGGATGGATTGGCTGTCACCTTACCATACTATATTGGATTGTCACGCCAAGACCGTGACCATAGCCTTGCTGGGGCTGCCTCGATTGGAGTGGAGAGGGACTCCTGGTCATTCTATCAGCAGTGTTATTTTGTATGTGAAGGCTCGACGTATGGTTGAAAAGGGATGTTTGGCTTATTTGGCCTACGTTCGTGATTCTAGTGCTAAGGTTCCTTCTATGGATTCCGTACAGTTGTTTGTGAGTTTCCAGAGGTATTTCCTGCAGACCTTCCGGGGATGCCACCCGACGAGGATATTGGCTTTTGCATTGATTTGGCTCCGGGCACTCAGCCCATTTCTATTTCTCTATATCACATGGTCTCGCCAGAGTTGAAAGAATTGAAGGAGTAGTTCCAAGATTTGCTTGATAAGGGCTTTACTAGACCCAGTGTCTCGCCTTGGGGTGCGCCGGTGTTGTTTGTTAAGAAGAAGGATGGATCGATGAGGATGTGTATAGATTATCAGCAGTTGAACAAATTCACCATCAAGAACAAGTATCCATTGCCGAGGATTGATGATTTGTTTGATCAGCTTCGGGTTGCCAAGGTATTTTCAAAGATTGATTTGAGATCTGGCTACCATCAGTTGAGGATTAGGGCATCCGATGTCCCGAAGATAGCTTTTCGCACTAGGTATGGGCATTATGAGTTTCTAGTGATGTCGTTTTGGTTGACAAATGCCCAGCAGCATTTATGGATTTGATGAACCGGGTGTTCAGGCCTTATTTGGATTCCTTCGTGATTGTCTTCATTGATGATATTTTGGTCTACTCCCGCAGTCGAGAGGAGCATGAGCAGCATCTTCGAGTCGTTCTCCTGACTCTGAGAGATAGTCAGTTGTATGCTAAGTTTTCAAAATGTGAGTTTTGGTTGAGTGCAGTTGCTTTCTTGGGTCATGTTGTATCAGCAGAGGGTATTCAGGTGGACCCTAAGAAGATTGAGGTAGTCAGGTACTGGCCTAGACCCACATCAGCTACAGAGATCCGGAGTTTCTTGGGTTTGGCGGGTTATTCCCATCGGTTAGTGGAGGGGTTTTCATCTATAGCAGCCCCGATGACCAGGTTGACCCAGAAGGGTGCGCCATTTAGGTGGTCGGACGAGTGTGAGGCGAGCTTTCAGAAGCTCAAGACAGCTTTGACTACGGCGCCGATGTTGGTTTTGCCCACAGGTTCAGGGCCATTTACAGTTTATTGTGACGCATCTCGTATTGGACTTGGTGCGGTGTTGATGCAGAATGGCAAGGTTATTGCATATGATTCGCGGCAGTTGAAGATCCACGAGAAGAATTATCCAGTTTATGATTTGGAGCTAGCAGCCATTGTTCACGTGCTGAAGATTTGGAGGCATTATTCATATGGCGTGTCATGTGAGGTGTTCACGGATGATAAGAGTTTGCAGTATTTAATCAAGCAAAAGGAGCTCAATTTGAGGCAGAGAAGGTGGTTGGTGCTATTGAAAGACTATGATATCACCATCTTGTATCATCCTGGGAAGGCCAATGTGGTGGCCGATGCCTTGAGTAGGAAGTCAGCCAGTATGGGCAGCCTTGTGTAGATTCCAGTCGGGGAGAGGCCGCTTGCTTTGGATGTTCAGGCTTTAGCCAATCAGTTCGTGAGGCTGGATGTTTTTGAGCCCAGCCGTGTTCTAGCTTGCACAGTCGCTCGTTCTTCATTATTTAAGCGTATCAGGGATCGGCAGTATGATGATCCTCATTTGCTAGTCCTTAGGGACACAGTCAGCACGGTGGTGCCAAGCAGGTTAGAGTTAGAGATGATGAAGTTTTGAGGATGCAGGGTCATGTTTGTGTGCCTAATTTGGATGGACTTCGTGAGTTGATTCTAGATGAGGCCCATAGTTCCCGATATTCTATTCATCCGGGCACCACTAAGATGTACCAGGATTTGCGGCAACATTATTGGTGGAGGAGGATGAAGAAGGATATTGTTGCATATGTAGCTCGGTGTTTGAATTGTCAGCAGGTAAAGTACAAGCATCAAAGACCTGGTGATTTGCTTCAGCAGAAATAGATTCCTGAGTGGAAGTGGGAGCGTATCACTATGACTTCGTTGTTGGACTCCCACGGACTCAGAGGAAGTGCGATGCAATATGGGTTATTATTGATAGGCTGACTAAGTCGGCGCGTTTCATTCCTGTAGCAGTTTCCTATTCCTCGGAGCAGTTAGCTGAGATCTATATCCGGGAGATTGTTCGCCTTCATGGTGTGCTCGTGTCTGTTGATACCCAATTTTTCCCTATATATTTTTAATATGCAAAGTACTTTCAAAATAGCATATGTATGCGTATATAAGAATATCCAAGGGTTTTATTATTTTTCCATATTTTAAAAAGTTTTCTAATTGATTTATTTCCCTTTCTTTTATCCATAAAATCCCAATAATTATTTCCAAAATTATTATTTTTGATAATTCATCTATTGAATTTTTATATTTATGCTAAAATATATCTAACATAAGTTTTGCATATTTTTATAAATTCATTTAGTATTTTTAAAAGCTAAATTGCATATAATTGCAATGTTAGCCTCTTTTAAGATCTAATTGTGTTTATATTTATAAAATTGACTCCAGTATTTTTAACTTGATAATTATGTATTATTAATCATTTTAGTACCTATAATTTCTTTTCAGAAATTATTCTACTATTTTTATAAAATAAAAAGGGAAAATGGCTATTTAAATGTTAGCCCCGTTCATTTCAATTTTAGCCTTATTCGAACCCCCCAATTGGACCCAATTCTTAACCCAATTACCCAGCCCAAATCCTAATCTACCCGACCCACGACCCAATTAAATAACCCGCCCGGATTCCCTTTTAATCCCAGCCGTTGATCACCTAGATCAACAGCTCACATCAGCCCTTTCCTTTTTAATTCCCAATTACCCCCTAAACCTAATCATTTCTCGCCTGTACCCGCCTTTGAACCCCCCTCTCCCAATTGTCTCTCAAGCTCTCTCTCAAACCCTAGCCGCCGCCTTCAATCACCATCTGAAAAGCTCCCAAATCCATGGCTTCCAAAACCATAGAAAGCCTATACCCGCCTCCCTTGGCCTCTATGTGTTCGAGTTCTTTGGTTTCAAGGCCAGACCTTGAAGAAGCTTGGTCTAGACCTCGGATGTTTTTAGTTCTATGGTTGTTTCCGGTCATCTCCGACTTTGCTCCGGCTAGCCATGGCTATTCAAGCCTGACTCTTGGCTTCTCCTGCTTAGACCAATGATTTTCCAAGCCTTTCTCACCACCTGGGTTCTTCTGAAACCCTAACCTTTGAGGTTCTTCCGATTCTTTTAAATCTGTTTTAGATCTGTGTTTACTCTAAGCTTCTGAACGTTTTCTTAAGGTTTTCTTTCAAAACTTTACCTTCAGAACCTTCATCTTTTCTGATTTAGGGTTTTTGTTAAATTATTTCGAAGCTTTTCTGATTTTTAACATGTTCTACTGTGTTTCTTTATGTTGTTCTTCTACTATGTTTCTTTATGTTGTTCTTCTACTGTGTTTCTTTATATTGCTCTTCTACTGCGTTTCTTTATGTTGCTCTTCTAACTGGAGTGTGTATATCAAAAGTCTTAGTTACTTTTTGAGATTTCTGAATTTGTTTTGTTAGTATTTTTTGCCTGATTTACTTGTTTTCATCTCTATACTCGATTGATGGGGAAAACCCTAAAATTTGGGGGTTCATTCGAGTTCTGAGATTATCTGCTGTATGTTATACTTGTTCGTCATACTCTGAGTTCGACTGGTTTCAAAACCCTAATTTGCTTTGGACCTATTCGACTCTCCGAAGTTGCTTCATCTGTTGCTCGACTGAATTTCGAAATCTTTTGCTTCTTTATGTGATTTTGACTTCCTGCTAAACTCTACTATGAGGTCTTTCCACTTGACCTCTTTGCATGCTGTTTGATACTCTTTTTTTTATTTATTACTGAGTTACTGAAATCGACCTATGTGACTACCATGTTCATTAGCTACTGACTTTGTGTTTGCTATTGCATGATGTTTTCTCTTTGTCATGAGTTCAGCCTCACATGCCTATTGTTTATGCACTCTTTTATATGTTAAATTTCCCTCTAAAATGACCTTCAATTTTGGACTGATTTCAAACCTCCTTGTGTAATTCTGATTGCACTCGTGTAATTGATTCTTTCCTTATTCTATTGATTCCCTGTTTCTTGGATTAATTTGAAAACTTCCCTTTTAGACTTTCGAGTCTCTTGTCTTTAATTTGGTTTATTCATGGGAACCCATGCTACTCTCCTTAAGTCAGTGATTTTGAAATCCTTGACTCCTTGATTTGCTATGTACTGATTTTCGATTCTGCTACTTTACTTTGTTTTCTTACCCTATTTGGTTAACCGAGTATTTCAAAGATTCTTCCCTTAATTAAACCCCTATGTACTTACCCCTAATGGTCTATTCTATACATGGTGTTTTACTTGATTTCTTTCCTTAAATGATTTCTGCCCATTATCGTTTGAATTTAACTCCTTAATTAAAGGAAGTCTTATACTGATTTGATTTTAATTGGTACGTAGTTCCATAATTATTTTCTTGCCTTATTTTCTACCTGTTTTTAAACTATAAATACCCTGGCTCTTTCATTAACACACGAACACTCTGAGTTCTAAAATCACTTATACACGAACACTCTGAGTTCTAAAATCACTTAAACACGAACACTCTTAGTTTCTGAACTCACACTCACACTCAAAAACATATTCTTTCTTGTTTCTTGTACTGTGGCCTGCCTTCAAAATCCTGTTACCTGCTTTTACTGTACTTTTGCTTCTTTGAACTGGTATGTTTTGATTAAGATTCCAGCATCACAACAATGTGTTTACTTAATGCTTTTACCTTCTTGTCTGCCCACTGCTTGTGTTTAGTTCAGTACTTATTCTAGCATGCTGTAATTTCCTTATGCCTGTTCTGAATTTACTATGCATCCTAAATCCCCACCCCAATGTGTTCAATGCTTATGGTTTGTTTGAGGCATGACAATATTGCATATTACTGCCCATGACTCAAGCTTGATCCCTGGGATCCTAACCTCTATGTTTTCTGCTATTGTGTGTTCTAGTGAGCTTATAAGCATGCCCGCATCTTCTATTGCTGTGCATGCCAAATGCTTACCCTTGCCCAAGCATAGGCTCTTTGTAATTTCCCAACCCCCCTGAATCCCTTTGTATGAATTTATCAACTTGTTTGTGGACGTTTCCCTCTCCTTTATTCCCTCAAAACTCTGTTTCTTCACTTGCACTCTCTCTTAGACTTAAGTTCTGCCCCCCTATTGTGAGCCTTGCCTTAGGACCCTTTGAGCTCCCTCTGAACTTGGACACTTGAGGGCTGACACTTCCACACTGCACTTGTCCCTATTATGGTAATACAATTTGGG
Organism: Nicotiana attenuata; assembly: GCF_001879085.1. NCBI lineage: Eukaryota > Viridiplantae > Streptophyta > Magnoliopsida > Solanales > Solanaceae > Nicotiana > Nicotiana attenuata. The sequence continues at coordinate 262,084 of NW_017671170.1, forward strand.
TGTGAGCACTGCCCGGAGTCCCATTGAGGCTCTTGGGGAACTCTGGCACACTCAAATTGGAGAAAGGCTTTGGATCGGTGGTCTTTGAGTTGGTCTATCTCATAATTCAGGCAGGAAGTCAAGAATCAGGCCTTCTAGGGTTATAATTATTTTCTTTGTATTTTCTGATGTATTTGTTACTCTGGTTTGTAATAATTTGTAAAGAATACTTGGGGTTGGCTAGTGAAATAGGGTTGGGGTAACTATGCATGCAAAGGGTAGAAATCATGCCTATATGACTGTTCTAATTCTGCATATTCAACTATATATAGAAACCATGCCTATAGGATTGTTCTAATTCTGCATATACAACTACATATAGAAATCATGCCTATAGGATTGTCCTAATTCTGTATATTCCAAACTTCACCTAGAAATCATGCCTATAGGATTGTTCTAATTCTGCATATTCCAAACTTCACCTAGAAACCATGCCATTTTAATTCGAGTTCTGCATTAGATACCATGTCTATAAGGCTTAAAACAAGTCTGCATTTAGATATCATGTCTATAAGTCTCAAAACAAGCCTGCATTTAGATACCATGTCTATAAGGTTTTCTCCATCTCGACACCATTGGCTATAGGTTTTTAAAAACTCGTCAACGTGTAGAAAACATGCCTAATGGAAGTTTCTNTTGGTTTAATTCTGTATCTCTCTCTTATTTGACAAAGTTTAGCTAGCATGCCTATAGGATCTCAAATAATTCATTTCGAGCTTTTACTACGTTATTATCTTCAAAATTCAGTTGATACCATGCCTATAGGATCCCGTCTGAGCACTTAGGCAAGCCTTAGAGTAACAATTGAAAACTGAATCCGCTTCTGTTAATTATTACAACTAGTAGGCAGGCCTGATTCGGGCTTCTTTTCTGAATTATGTAATAAACCAATCTACCCCAACTCTTTTAAAACTCCCTCGTATTTAATTCTAATCAGACCTAAGTAGTACGTGCAAGACATGCTATTATGTGCTTTTCTGTTCAAGGAGGTATAATTGAGCCTTATATGTTTATATGTCTCCCAAAATATGCAGTATGTATTTTTGTCTGTCGCCTTAGAATTTTACCGTTGAAACCCCAAATAAGCCTAATATCCCTCCCTTTAGGATTAGTAGTCCTAAGTGCCTCCGGGGCTGATAGAAGTGGGACGGGTAATAGCATGCAATAGGTAATCGATACCAGTCCGCGCTTTAAATACCTTAACGGGGTGGGATGGGTAGATATGGATATGATGACCACGCGATAATGCCACGTGTAGCCCCTCATTGAGGAGTGATTACCGGACATTGTGTTGGGTGATCCATATTATTAATAAACCTAGGACCCCCTGACTTTATTCTTTATTTCTTTTCTTTAGCATTTTAACTTCTTTTAAAAAAATCAGCTTCTCTAATTGCTCTTTAAAACCTTGTTTACTTTCAAACCTTTATGTGTTGAAATCCCCTCTTATTTGAGCCTTATCTGCCTATATGCTAATTGCATCTCGATTCACAATAAGTGTCTGGCCGGGAACCACACTAGTGGATTCTGAGGTGTGCCTAACACCTTCCCCTTAGAATAATTTCAGGCCCTTACGCTATTTCTTGTTATTCAAATCAAATTCTTTTGGTGTCCTAATGCACCGTAATTATTAGGTGGCGACTCTTCAATTGCAAAATCAGTTCCCAAAAGGAATGAGTTGTCCCTCCAAATGTCATAAACCCTATTTCCGCGGAGGAAAAAGGGGGCACGACAGCATGGCGACTCCGCTGGGGATTTTTAGGCTTTTACCATTTTAGACTATTATTGTGAATTTATGCTTCTTTACGCGCAATTATTTGTTTATTTCTTTTAAGCATTCAATTATCTTTTCGATTGCAAAACTGACTTGTCTTTTTTCTTTCCTTTACTGCTTTCCTTCATTTCCACTTTAAATTATGAAATTGTTGTATTTACTGCTTTCTTAAACGTGCAAATACGTGACAACATGCCTTTAATTGTTGCATAATCTTGCTCAACATCATATTCCACTCGTGCCAAACAAATCTTATAGCAACGCTTATAATGAGTGGTTGTTCTCTTCCGATATTATCACCCCCTAACAGAAAAGGCATATTTGCGGTAAAACCAGTCGATCAACGTTGTAGTCGACGGTTCCGTGCCTTTCCCCCTTGAGTTGTCCACTCAAGGGTACCTGTCTAAAACCCCATACAAACCTTACTCTGTTTAAATGTGCATGCATCATGGTCAAACCTAACCGGGTCAGTTATGTTGTCCATATAATGATCCTTTAAGATAGCCTCTTCCAAAGTCCACTAGGTCTCCCTAAACCCAAACGGACACTACCACGTCTGTGCATTTGTTTGGAAAACTAAATACTTTATGCTAATTATTGGTATTAAATAGCCGAGTCCGGTGGGGGTAAGGGCCTAACCTTATTTTCCTTACAGAAATATGAGGTACGAAGTCCCTAGATTCGGCATGGTCACCAACATCCATCCAAGGTTGCTAAGCTGGTGGAAAGATCTTCACTCTAGTGATCAAACTCTCGTCCGAAAATATCTGGGAAATCTACCATCTCTTCTGGAGATCCAACCTGACAATAAGATCATAGATGCTACTACACTATTCTGGGATACTTGGAACGAGGCATAGTGGAGTTGGAGAAAAAGTTTCTCAAGAGGGTCGAAGATTGCCAAAATGCCGAAGGAACGGAAGGCGGACACCTAGCCAGGGCCTACCTATTGCTGGGACTTCGCGAGTTGGGAAAGCTGTTCGATGGAGCCAGGGATGCCGAATCTGGGGAAGGTCCTTCTGGGACCAAGTAGATAGGGGTTTTCTTTTCACTTTATAAAAATGTAATAAGGCCAATAGCCATTAGTGATTTTATTTCTTGCTTATTTAGTGTCATTTTGGGATTCATCTATTTTTATCAATAAAATGAAGCATTTAGCATTCTAAGTTCTCCAAATCAACTTGTCGCTAGGCCTACCTCGGGCACACAGAGGTCCCCAAATTAGGACACGATTTATATTCCTGCACTATGTGTTTAAATACTGCAATACTTTATATGATCCTCACTAACTTGTTACCTTTTTTTTTTTACTTTTTGTTTATTTTTTCCCCTCCCCGAAGGTTAGTTCGTGAACCCTGGCAACATCATCTTACTCCACGAGATCCAGGGGCCCTCCACCCACTCCTCCTCTTAGTCCTGTCAAAAACAAGAACAAAGGGAAGATGGAAGATTTGAACAACGCCAGAAAGGAAAACTCAACTAAACGGGTAGAGGTCACTCATGGTCACGGTACTCTGGTTCCCAAGGAAAATGCATCCCAACTGGAACAAAAGTTGCTGAAATTTTAGGAAGAACTTGATCACGTCCGGAATCTGGCGAATCTGTCATATTCCCTCACTACTCCAGACATGAATTTCCCGAATTCTCAGAATCCTATACCTCCACAGAATATCCCGAAGCAACAAAACCATCCCGCTCCCTACCACCACTGCGACACCTGCCATACCTCAAACAACACCCCGCTGCTCATCCCAGAACTCCAGAACTCCACAAATGACCACTGCCACACCCACCATAATACCCCCATCTACGTGGAGACTATGCCACACTCCACCCAGCCCATCTCAAGCACACCCGAGTCTAATGATAAAGAATTGCTCATCAAAAACCTGGCCAAAGAACTTAAGATATTGACTAGAAGAAGTCAAGGCATTGTACATCACCGCGCAATACGAAGACTATTTTATCACCAGAATCCTGATTGATGGAGGGTCCAGCCTCAACATTTGTCCGTTGGAAACACTCAGGACGTTGGGTAAGGGACCGCACGAGATCAAGGACAGGGCCATCAACGTAAAAGCTTTCGACGGCTCCCAAAGGTCCACCATTGGGGAAATTAGTCTGTGTTTGCAAATGGGGCCTACCTGGTTCGATGTGGATTTTCAAGTGATAGACGTGTCGGTATCTTACAATCTGCTGTTGGGACAACCCTGGATTCATGCTGCTGGGGCCGTAGCATCAACACTACATCAGGCAGTGAAGTTTGAGTGGAATCACCAGGAGGTGATCATTCACGGCGATGGTAGCAATCCTATATACAATCGTCAGACCATCCCGGCAATCGGAGGCAGAATAAAGATAGGTGGGGAGACCTATCACCACATCGAGCGAGTCAACGCCGTTGACAAGGACAAATTATGGGACAACAAAATCGAGAGCATATTAAATTGGAGTGGGTACGAACCAGGTAAGGGGCTTGGCAAGAACCTCCAAGGAATTGCTAAGCCTATAAAACTCAAGAAGCATGGCACCACCTTCGGTCTGGGATATGAGTATACCTGGGAAGAATTCAACAACTGGTTGCCACCATGGCGCGGTCCTTACTATTCGCTGGAGCAGCCAATACCACACTTGGAATAGACTTTCCAACCGGCTGATGTTATCTATGGGTCAGAAGAAGAGGAAGCACTGGCAGCGGTGATGAATTTGTTCCTAGAGGATGATGATATGGATTGTTGCGTCGTTCTCGAGGAGGAGGGGGAGGAAGGCCCTTCCATACAGACTGTGAGCAAAGGAGCACGCCTCAATAACTGGACCATCAGAACCACCAGAGCCCGACGAGCCTCGGGGTAGCAAGGCTGAACAAGCATCATGCACTATCTTTTATTTTTACCAGTTTTTGTGAGCACGTGATTTTTGCCCTATATGAATTATTCCCAAAAATTCAAACAAAATAATTTCTTTCATTATTTTGCAATTTTGTGGATTTTTAGGACATTTTATGTTAATTGTTTGCATTTTATTTGTGCATTTTAATTCATATGAAAAATATAAAATAAATATACACTTGGCATTTGTTTAGGATTTAATTTCATATTTTAGGATTAATTAGTAGTTAAGTTGCTTTTAAATATAAAGAAAATAACACAAATAGTCCATTTTGCATTTGTAATTGTTAATTGTTGATTTTATTTTAAGTTTAGCATTTAATAAAATCAGAAAATATATAAAATACAAAATGAAAATAAACAAAAGAAATAAAAAGAGAAACACAAAAGAAAACAAATTCAAGAAAAGGGCTGTTTCCATGAAGACTTGATCTGGGCCAATTTAATTAATTTTTGCCCAGCCCAAACACACCCCAGGCCAGCCCAACCCACGTCCCAACCCGGTCCAATCCCACACCCCATACAAAACGACCCCGTTTCATCAGGGGAAGATCTTTTCCGTCGAGGTAGCTTGATCTAACGGCCAGGAACCACAGGTTCATTAAATATAAAATGGTCGGGTAATGCCCACCCCCCCAACGACCGTCTCCTTCATTCTCTCAAACCTCAGAGATATTCCTCGCCGGTTCCGGCTTACGCCGCCGCCTGGAATTCGCCCCACGGCGGCGGCCGGCGTCCAATAACGCCCAACTTTTCACCAAAGATTCCTCCCTCCCTCCTCTCTCCATATCTACACTTGAAATCCTTCGAATCCTAGCCAAAAGCCTCAAATATAGCAAACCCTAGGCGCCGCCACCACCGTGCACGGCGGCGCCACCCTCCAAACCACTCCAAAATCACACCATATACTCCCCTCACCCTCCCCATTACGAATCCACACCCCTTTTACTTCAAATCACTCTCAACCTGTTCGAATCTTAGATTAGGGTTCTTTGTTGTCAAGTCTGTTCGAGTTTCCAGGGCCAGTTAGTGTTCGAGTGGGTTTTAGAATTATGCTATGTGTTTGTTCTTGGCAAGAACAAGCACATAACATCATTTGAAGACCCAATTTGAAGACAGGCGAGTTTAAATCTCGAAATTAGTAAGTGTTCTTAAAATTCCTTCTCTTCGTTATTTATCATTTCTGTTTATTTTTCTTTCAGTTCATCTTCAGTATTCATTCGTTTTGTTTTAGGGTTAATTGAGAGTTTTGATTTGTTCCAAATGTAGTTAATTTCTTCCCTGTTATCTGTTTCAGTTGTTTGTTTGTTAACCATAGGGTCTCCTGTTTGATACTGTTTTATAATTGGGTAGTGTAATTCCAGGTCTGCTTTATCTTTTAATTGTTAGGTTATAATCTTGTTGATTTAGTAACAAATTTAATCTGATTAATTAGAATTAGTTTTTAAGTGTTGACCTAATTGGTTTGGTTATAGCTGGTCATTGCATCTTCTCAGTTAATGAGGACCAGGGTAGGAGGGTTTGGGTTTAGGTAACTAAAGTCAGTTAGTACAGGGATGCTAAAGGTAGTATAGGTAATCATACATGAGGAATATATAGTAACTGTTTTTAGAACACTCTAGAATAAGGTTCAATCTAGCATTTCAGGAAATCTATAGTATAACTTGAAACACAAGTCAGAAAATAGAGGACTATTTGGGTAAAATCTGAAATAAAAAAGGGGGGAAAAGTGTGAGGAAATCTAGAAGCTTCCCCCCTGAAGTTCGCCTATAAAAGGCAGCTTACCTGCCTTGTTAAACAAGTTTGGAAACCCCAAAAATTCCCTCCAAAAACCCTCTCTGAAAATCTGAGCCTAAAATTTGAACTTCAAATTCAAAATCCTCTCGTAGATCTTAGATTCTGCCCAAAAAAAATCCAAAAACAAACAGGAAATATTATAGAAAAACCAAAAAATACTGTTCTATTGTAAGTCTAGGTCAATTTCAAAGTTCATCAACTGATTTGGCATCATTAAGCCTAAGGATTTGATTGTTGAAACTTTCTGGAGGTTCATGGTTTAATTCTGAGAGGGATTGAGCTTAGATTGAGGCTGTTTGTTTGTCTACTGGTTGCTGTTTCGTTTGTCCTTCTTCCTGGGTTGTAGCAATACAGTTTTGGTTTTCAATTAATCCTATTGCTGTGTGGTTGCTGGATTACATTTGTTGAAGCCTTGCATCTGCTTTATACTACTGTAGCTGACCTCTTCTTCTCCTCATTTTGATTCCATATCTAGGTACCTTTTTTAGCTTCAAACGTTATGCGAAGAATCAGATCCACTTGTATACACTTCTGAAGTGCAATAATAGACAAGCTGTTACATGAATGTGTTGCTGTATCTCATTTCATTTTGATGTTCATCATAAGCATAATAGTTAGTCATGTTGTTGAGACTTTTGGATTATTATAATTAGACTGTCTAAATTGCTTGTGTAGTTGCGTTAGTGAAGCTGCAAAATCCCTCCTACTGTTTCCTCCATTTGGGCCCCTGCAAAGGCCCAAGGCAGGACAGAGATCCTATTGAAATTCCTAGTTCTTGGGCCAATATTTGAGAGCTTAAATTTTTTTTAAAGGTGTAATTTGATTTAGTAATATATCTGGGCCTTCGGGTTAGGTAGTGGGTCCAAACTAAAAGGCTTGCCCTTTTGTTTGAACCCAGACTTGAACTTGAAGCCCGAATTTCATAATATTAATTAACTAGGATTCTTTAGAGACAAATTTAAATATAAAATTGTAGTTTGCTCTAGGATGGCCTTTAAATAATAAAACGAGATGAGCCTCGCCAAACAAAATGCATAAATTGCGGGGCCCTCATTAAATGCTTATATTAAAATACTTAGAATTCGGGGCATGCCGTTTAGCGAATTTCACGGCCCTCCGCAAAGATAATAATGCGTTAATCTCCTTAGGCGCGTATTTTAATAACATTACATTCGTAAACTCGGGTGCACATTTATGTGACCCAAATCCAAATCTCAACGAAGTCGAAATGTGTCAACAACCACGGGTGCATTTATGTGACGTGGTTCGAAACACGTTTTCACGACGTTGTAATTCTCGTTAACAATAATGATAAAGCGGTTCAAGGTTTAAAAGCACATAAGTTAAAACATGTTTTGAAATCAGATTTTTGCCAAATATAGCAGTTGAGCGACCGTGCTAGAACCACGGAACTCGGGAGTGCCTAACCCCTTCTCCCGGGTTAACAGAATTTCTTACCCGGATTTCTGGTTCGCGACTATAATACAGAGTCAAACCTTTTCCTCGATTCGGGATTCAAACCGGTGACTTGGGACACCATAATCTCCCAAGTGGCGACTCTGAATCTCTTAATAAACGAATCCCGTTTCGATTTTCCTTTAATTGGAAAAACTCCTTTACGCCCTTGCGGGTGTAGTAGAAAAAGGAATGTGCTTACTGGTTGAGACTCCCTATTCTGTTAGTGTCATACCCGGGGATGTGCTGAAACCCTTCTCTTCTCACCTCCGGGGATGTGCTTACTGGTTGAGACTCCTTATTCTGTTAGTGTCATACCCTGAAATAAGAAAGAGGCTCGGACAAGTTACTAAGCCGGACGATCTTGCGGGTCCCCGGTACGTAGCCCCCTCCTCGACTCGAGTTGTCCGCCCGGGTACACAGTCTAGAACATATACCTAGGTTTTGAACCTAGAATAACTTTACCTTATGCCGGATCCCTAGTAGGAACGCTTATTTGCATCATTTGCATATGACTTAGGGGACTCAACACAGGGGTTGGGTCCGTCTAGGACAGGTGTACCCGGAATAATTGACCATCCTGATGCATCCTACTTGTGCATTTATCTGTTTTGGACTCGCATGCCGACCGACTTTGACTATCCGGAAAAAATTGAAAAAAAACAAAAAGGGGAAAAGAGAAAATAGCAGTGTAGAGAGTTAATTACCTATATTAGAAAAATCAATGTCCAAGTAGTGCCGAAATTCTGCCGGATTTTTGAGAAAAATGAAAGAACAAAGAAAAGTATTTTTTTAGTTTAGTTAGTTTATTTTAGTTTGTTTTGTTTGCCAACGGAAAAGAAAAACAAAAAGAGTTTTATTTTCAAATTAGTTTGTTTTATTTGCCACTGAAAAAGAAAATATAAAAAGAGTCTTGCTTTCAGAAATAGTGTATTTGCCAACAAAAAAAAAAGGAGTCTAGTTTTCGAAGATAGTTAATTTATTTGCCCGAACTACGCTGGTTTGATTCTCACCGGAAGTGAGATACGTAGGCGACCCTCATCGGGTCCAACCACCCTTTTTCAAAAAATAGCCAAAAATACCAAGACTTTAACTTTTTGTCAAAATAAGTCGGGTGCCGTCATTCTTGTTTAAAATAAGCCGAATGTCCCCAAAAGGGCGCTGGAAGGCTGTTTTTGCAAGAACAGCCACCCTGAGTCATTTTTAAATGGTTTGCGGGCACAACCTTAAAATCTCCCTCGCGGAAGTGCTGAGAGGCCGTATTTGCAAAACCAAGTCTTTGCTTTCTTAAATAAATTTTTTGAAAAATAGCCACTTTTCTTTTAAGTCACAATAAGTCAGCTTTCTTTAAATAGTCACATTTTTTCCTTAGAACTCCTTGTCCAGGATGACCCAGTTGACATTGAAACCTTCTCAGTCTTGCGCAGGCCCGTGGCGATGCCGAGTGATGCCCCGAGGGCCCCAGGGTTTTGAAGCTTTGATGTATTCCTAGTTAATTGAGTTTGTATTTTTGTTTTTGAGTCTGTTTTTGTGACTCCCCTTTTTGAGAAAAAGACAAACAAGTAATCTAGTAGCTTTGTAATCGAAATTTTATTACTGAAAATTTGAAAAATCCCAAAATTTATTTCCTTATTTTTGCATTTGTTTGCAAGAACTACGCTTGGTCTGATTCACACGGGGTCGTGATACTTAGGCAATCTCCATAGGATTCGACCATAACCAAAAGAAAAAAAAAGGAAAGAAAAGAGAGGAAAAACAACAAAAAGGCAAAAAGAAAAGAGCGGAAAAACAAGAAAAAAAAGGAAAAATCGAGAAAGGGAGAGAATAGGAACAAGAGAAGACAAAGGCAAGAGTGAAAAGAAGGAACAAAAAAAAAAGAAAAAAAAAGAAGAAAATTTGCAATTGGAAATAAGGAAAAGGCCGGGATGACGCATGCGACCGATCAAAAGCATAATAGGAAGTGTTAACTGCCTAGGTGCATTCACTCCCCAAATGTGCGGGTACCAATATGTTAAATGCCCTAACGCTAACATGATGGTTTCATTTTGTCGTGACATTCCAGAAAGGTGGTTGGTTTGTGGTTTTAAAGTGGTTGCAACACAAGGACAAAAGACAATGGCAAACAACAATAGAACTGAGTTGGTTGGTAACGGCGCCCGACAGAAGTTGGTTGGACAGGATAATGGGTTGGTTGAAGAGGAGCGGATGTTAAGACAACACATGGCAGACATGTATCAAGCCTAGATGACTGAGAAGGCACCACCCCCGCCGCCACCAATTTCTCCGGATGCTGCCCTTACCCAGGCTCCCAACACAATGCCGGATGATCCTCCGTATTCTCCAGATACACCCACTTATCACAATTTTCCCAACTACCCTAGTAACTCCACCACTCATCCTCCAGCTCATAATGCCCAATATCACCCCCTAGAGGTTGCCCGCAAGGTCCTTGATTCATACAAAAAGAGCTCCCGGGATGAGCTTCATGCTAGAAATAAAAAGGTTACAGGAAGAGAAGGGCAAGATGGGATACCCAGGAAGTTGAAAAGCACAGAACGGTCCTTAGGGGACAAGCAAAGAGTGGGAAGCCAGGGTAGCATGACTTGCCAAGAACTGATTGTGCCACATGACATCCGCCTGCCCGTAGGGTTCAAAGTACCAAAATTTAACTTGTACGATGGGCGTGGAGATCCGGTGGCCCACCTGAAGGTTTATTGCAACGAAATGAGGATTGTTGGAGAGAAAGATGACGTGATGATGGCATATTTCAATGAAAGCCTAACTGGGGCAGCCTTAAACTGGCATACTCGTCAAGATGTTTATAGGTGGCTTACATTGGGTGACATGGCTCAAGACTTTGTCCGATACTTTCAATGCAAATCGAGTGTTATCCCAGACCGCTCCTCATTATCTAAGATGGAAAAGAGGCCGGAGGAAAGCTTTAATGAGTTTGGGCTCAGATGGAGGGAACAAGCTGCTCGAGTCAGTCCCCCGATTAGCGAAGAAGAAATGGTTGAACTTTTTCTACAGGCCCAGGGACCCACCTACTTCAGCCATTTGATCCCGGCCTTGGGAAAGCCTTTCAATGATGTGTTAAAAAAGGGGGAACTAGTAGAAGAAGGGATCAAGTCAGGCAAAATCGTGAGCTGTTCGGAAGCCATTCAGAACATTCCGGTCAGCTTAGTTGGAAGAAAAAGGAACAGAAAAGACGATCTGATAGGTTTTCCTGATCAACACTTCCAGCCTCGACATCGTTCCCGTGGTTATCCTTGTGCACTAGATGACCCTCCCCGATGCTACTTCTCTCCATAGAAATCCCAAAGTCGCACATCACATTCTCAGTACCCAGCTCCTCAAAATGCCCATCTACCCCCGCGAGCTTACCAAAAACACCCCGGATCAGGTTTTCGGCCCAATCCAACATTTAAGCATGAGAGGTTACGGAAGAAGAAAACCTTCACTCCGTTGGGAGAATCGTATGCCAGTCTGTTCCGGAGGTTAAGGACATTGGACATGTTGAAGCCGATTCGGATAAAAATGCCTAACCCTCTTCCAAAGAAGTTTGATCCTTCTCAAAGGTGCGCATATTGCTCAGGTGCCTTGGGGCACGACATAGAGAAGTGTTGGAATCTGAAGAATACGATTCAGAAGCTTATTGATGCAGGCGGCATTGTCGTGCAAAGTCCAGATGCAGCAAACACTAGCCAAAATCCATCTCCTGTGCATGATGAGACACATATGGTGGGTATGATCTATTTTGAAAAGGAACATGAGAACTCTTCTGAGATCCTTGGAGGTCCGCATGCTACTAAGGTTTCAGTGTTATCAGAGGTTGATCGTGAGAACGGGCCGGCAAAAGGAACCCAAAAGCAGTTTGCTAAGAACAACGTGATGAAGACTTGTGTGAAACTCAGTGGCGAAGATACCGTGCTTGGAATTGGAAAGCGCCCATTTCTGGTTAGCCAGAGAGGTAGCTTTGGTGGCTTAGTTTGTGTCATTTTTGTTGCCCAGGTTTATTTCTGGNGAGGAAACTTGGGAGCGCAGGTGCGAGGAATCATCCGCACCTGCGAGGTAGCATATGCGGGCAGGCGGTCGTAGAAGCGGACCTTGATGGGGAAGTCTGTCGTCGGAGAAGCTGAGGGTTCTCCGCAGGGGCGGTCCTGGAGGACTGGACCTTGGACCACAGAAGCAGGATTTTCTGCCGCAGAAGCGGCTAGTCGGATTCTTAGTGACCTTCGTAGAAGCGGAGATTTTTCCGCAAAAGTGAACCGCTGGTGCGGAAAGTCGTCTGGGCAGATTATATTTTAGCCAAGACGGATTTGCTCATTTCATCCCATTGTTCTCTCTTGGAACCGACTTTAGGGAGATTCTTGGAGGGCTATTTCATCCACCTCTTGGGGATAAGTGTCTCTAAGCCACCTTTGATTATATTTCATTAACATATATAGGATTTTAACATGAAAAATATGGAAATTGTGGGATTTTAAGAGAAAACCTAGAAATTCGTACTTTATTTGGCCACGAAATTGGATGTGGAATTTGAAATAAATTATATATTTGAGTTTGTGGTGATATGGATAATGATTATCTTCAAGAATTTTCGGAATCCAAGCACGTGGGTCCGAGGGTATTATTGTTTTTTTGAACGAAGTTGAGAATTATTGTAAATTATAAAATTATATGCATTGGAGTATATTTTGATTGATTTTCACATTGTTTGACTAGTTTCGGATCGATGGGCATTGGTTTGAGGTGTTAGACAGGCGTTGGAGCCGATTATGGAACTTCGGAGCGAGGTAAGTCTCCTGTCTAATTTTGTGAGGGGGAAAGTACCCCGTAAGTATTAAAAAATATTATGTGCTACTAGTTGTGGGTTTTACGTAAGCACAAGGTAACGAGAATCCGTACATATCTAAACCATATTTAAGGCCGGGTAGACTTAGGACTCTATCGTGTAATATTTGAGTTATATGAACCCATTCCTCTAGTTTGATTAATTTAATTTATAATTGGAATCGATCTAGGAATATTTATTAGGCGAGCCTTATCATTTTGAGTTGTTGTTAAATTATTTGAGAAATGGTAAAGGTTATATTCACTTTATGCCCCTATACCTCTATTGTAAGCACGTGTCTCGTAATTCATTAAGTTCTTTCCTTTCTTTTGGAGCGGGCCGAATGCCTCGGCAGTATATTGAGATGCATATATGGTTCGCACCGGTCGACCCTCAGCAATGTACACACCACTCTGGATTGGGTCGTACGACTTCGCATAATCGTGCGTTATATCGCTAACAGTCCGGATATTCACGAGAATTCCCTTCTACTGGTGCCTAGCACTTTATATGGTATTTCATATCCGTTTGGATTGGCACTTGATATTTCTGATATGTTGAGATAGAATATGAGGTTTGAGAGATTTATATCTCCAAGGAAATGTTGGGGGATTATGCTAGTTACCGTTTTACATCTTTATTATATTTGTACTTCATATATGTTTATGATTTATCATACTGATTTATTGGACCACTAGTAAGTGTCGATGTTGACGCCTCGTCACTACTTCTCCGGGGTTAAGCTAGATACTTTCTTTAAATAGTCACACTTTTCCTTATAACTCCTTGTCCAGGATGACGCAGTTGACATTGAAACCTTCTCAGTCTTGGGCAGGCCCGTGGCGATGCCGAGTGATGCCCCGCGGGCCCCAGGGTTTAAAGCTTTGATGTATTCCTAGTTAATCGAGTCCGTATTTTTGTTTTTGAGTCTGCTTTTGTAACTCCCCTTTTGAGAAAAAGAAAAACAAATAGTCTGGTAGCTTTGTAATCGCAATTGTTATTAATGAAAAATGAGAAAATTCCCCAAAATTGTTTTATTATTTTTGCATTTGTTTGCAAGAACTACGCTCGATCTGATTCACGCGGGGTCGTGATACGTAGGCAATCTCCATAGGATTCGATCGTAACTAAATGAAAAAAGGAAAAACAAGAAAAGAATGAAAGGAAAGAAGTGAAAAACAAGAGAGGAAAGAAAAACAAAAGAGGAAAAAACAAAAACAAAAAGAAAATAAGAAACCAAACGAAAGAAACAAAAGCAAACAAGAGAAAACAAAAAGGGAGCAAAGGAAAGAAAAGAGCGGAAAAACAATTTTGAGGCAGGGAGAGAATAGGAACAAGACAAACAAAGGCAAGAGTGAAAAGAAGAAGGAAAAAAAAAGGAAGAAAAAAAAAGCGAAAAAAGTGAGCAATTGGAAATAAGGAAAAGGCCGGGATGACACATGCAACCGATCAAAAGCATAATAGGAACTGTTAACTGCCTAGGTGCATTCACTCCCCAAATGTGCGGGTACCAATGTGTTAAATGCCCTGACGCTAACGTGATGGTTTCATTTTGTCATTCCAGAAAGGTGGTTGGTTTGTGGTTTTAAAGTGGTAACTCTTCTTCACAACACAAGGACAACAGGCAATGGCAAACAATAATAGAACTGAGTTGGTTGATATCGGTGCCCGACAGCAGTTGGTTGAACGGGATAATGGGTTAGTTGAAGAGGTGCGGATGTTAAGACAACACATGGCAGACATGTATCAAGCCTGGATGACCGGGAGGGCACCACCCCCGCCGCCACCGATTTTTCCGGATGCTGCCCTTACCCAAACTCCCAACACAATGCCGGATGATCCTCCGTATTCTCCAGATATACCCGCTTATCACAATTTTCCCAACCACCCTAGTAGCTCCATCACGCATCCTCCAGTTACTTCTTCCCAATATTGCCCTCCTGTCATATCCACTACCCCAAACAATGAATACCCACTCAAAGCGCGTAATGCCCAATTTCACCCTCCAGAGGTTGCCCACAGGATCCTTGATTCATACAAGAAGAGCTCCCGGGATGAGCAGTTTCATGCTAGAAATGAAAGGGTTACGGGAAGAGAAGGGCGAGATGAGGTACCCAAGAAGTTGAAAAGCACAGAACAGTCCTTAATGGACAAGCGAAGAGTTGGAGGCCAGGGTAGCATGACTTGCAAAGAACTGATTGTGCCACATGACGCCCGCCTTCCCGCAGGATTCAATGTACCAAAAATTTAACTTGTATGATGGGCGTGGAGACCCGGTAGCCCACCTGAGGGTCTATTGCAACGAAATGAGGATTGTTGGAGAGAAAGATGACGTGATGGTGGCATATTTCAGTAAAAGCCTAACTGGGGCAGCTTTGGACTGGCATGGTCGTCAAAATGTCGATGAGTGGCTTACATTGGGTGACATGGCTCAAGACTTTGTCCGATACTTTCAATGCAAATCAAGTGTTACCCCAGACCACACCTCGCTATCTAAGATGGAAAAGAGGCCGGAGGAAAGCTTTAATGAGTTTGGGCTCAGATGGAGGGAGCAAGCTGCTCGAGTCAGTCCCCCGATTAGCGAAGAAGAAATGGTTAAGCTTTTTCTACAGGCCCAAGGACCCACTTACTACAGTCATTTGATCCCGGCCTTGGGAAAACCTTTCAATGATGTGTTAAAAATGGGGGAACTAGTATAAGAAGGGGTCAAGTCAGGCAAAATCGTGAGTTGTTCGGAAGCTATTCAGAACGTCCCAGTAAGCTTGGTGGGAAGAAAAAGGAACAGAAAAGACGATCCTATAGGTTTTCCTGATCGACACTTCCAGCCTCGAAATCGTCCTCATGCAGTAGAGGACCCACCCCGATGTTACTTCTCTCCACAGAAATCCCAAAGTCGCACATCACATTCTCAGTACCCAGCTCAAAATAATGCCCATCTACCCCCGCGAGCTTCCCTAAAACACCCTAGATCAGGTTTTCGACCCAATCCAGCATTTAAGAATGAGAGGTTACGGAAGAAGAAAGCCCTCACTTCGTTGGGAGAATCATATGCCGGTCTGTTAAGGACATTGGATATGTTAAAGCCGATCCAGATAAAAACGCCGAACCCTCTTCCAAAGAAGTTTGATCCTTCTCAAAGGTGCGCATACTGCTCAGGTGCCCTGGGGCATGACATAGAGACATGCTGGAATCTGAAGAATGCGATTCAGAAGCTTATTGATGCAGGCGACATTGTCCTGCAAAGTCCAGATGCAGCAAACACTAGCCAAAATCCATCTCCTGTGCATAATGAGACACACATGGTGGGTATGATCTATTTTGAAAAGGAACATGAGAACTCTTCTGAGATCCTTGGAGGTCCGCATGCTACTAAGGTTTCAGCATTATCAGAGGTTGATCGTGAGAACGGGCCGGCAAAAGGAACCCAAAAGCAGTTTGCTAAGACCAACGTGATGAAGACTTGTGTGAAACTCAGTGGCTAAGATACCGTGCTTGGTAATTGGAAAGACGCCCCATTTCTTGGTTAGCCAGAGAGGAGCTTTGGTGGCTTAGTTTGTTGTCATTTCTGTTGCCCAGGTTATTTCAGGGTTGTAATCTGGATATTGTCTTGTGACTCAAACCCTTCTATCCTTTTAGTTTGTCTAGTTCCTCTGATCGTAGTATCTCATGTAGTGTTGTCTAGGCTTGTTCTAAGGGTTGTACCCCAGTTTGTTGTGTTTGTTTTGTCGACCAAATTCTTTCACCGTCAGTCTAATGCAATTCTCTGTTTCCTGCCATTTCTAGTCATTTTGTTTAGTTTTCTTCTCTGGTTCTGGTGACATGACATGCACGCATAATTCTCAGCCTGGTTTTTAAAAGTCAGTTTAGTAATGAAGCAATGAAACAATGTTGAAGGAGTAAGGACATTCGAGGGCAATACGTAAGGGCATTTTGAGATCACTTCGAGCCCAAATTGTGTGAAACTGGGGCAGACGGAACATAAAGAAATATTGTTTAAATGCATCATGCCATACCGGTTTGAAGCCAAAGGCAAGTTTGCCCCAAGTCTACAGAGGCCGTTCGTGGTACCGAGATTGTTGTCCATTGGTGCTGGGTAATTGACAAATGTAGAAGGCAAATGTGCGGATATGGTTAGTAATTCTGGCGCAATCAAAAGCTATTACGTATGTTTTCCTCAGTTTGTTTAATTGTGTAGTTTGTACTTGGCATGTTTTGGAGATTGGAATGACGAACGAATTTTGTTCTGCTATCCAAACACTTTATCCTTTGTTACCCCTTTGAGCCTCGGTTATTTTCTTGCATACCCCTCTTTCGGAATCAATAATAAAACTCGTAAGCCCGAGGGGGGAAAGAAAGTGGAGAAACAAGAGAAAACAGTGAAAAGAAAAAAGAAGAGAAAAGAAAAAAAAGAAAAGACAAGAAAAGAAAAGAAAAGGAAAGGGAAAAGAAAAGAAAAGAAAAGAAAAAAAGAAGAGAAAAGAAAAGAAAAGAAAAAAAGAAGAGAAAAGAAAAAGAAAAGAAAAGAAAAGAGAAGAAAAAGAAAAGAAATAAAAAGAAAGAAAAGAAAAGTGGAAGAAAAAGAAAGACCGCAACAACGAGGTAATGTCCTGAACTACGTTTGACTTGATCCCGAAAGGGTACGTAGGCAGCCTCTCTCTAAGGTTCAGTCACACCGAAATAAAAGTCCAAAGTCCCCAAGGAAGAAACTGGGGCAGAAGTTGTGGTTGTTGTGGGAAATCTGATTCCGAAAGTTGTAATTTTGAACCCATGTTGAATTGTTTTGAGCCTTTGATACCCTTTCTTTCTAACCCTATCCAAAAGCCCACATTACGGTCCAAAGGAAGACCTTCTGATCAGTTTTCGAGAGATGCCAAGTCAAGCGAGTAGAGGGGAATCATATCAAGGGCAACACTCCGGTCTAAATGAAGGAAATGAAGAATGAGAGTGTCTTGTTGATGAGAACCCTCACGGGTATCCACAAGGCGATGAAGGCTGAGAGAAATAAAAAATGAGAGAGTCTTATTGGTGAAAACCTTCACGGGCACCATAAGACGACGGTAAGGTGAGAGAAAGACCAAAATGAGAGAGGCTTGATGGTGAAAACCCTTTGGGCACTACAAGTCGAATAAGGATTGTGAATCAGATCGGATAAGCGGAGCATTGAAGCCCAGTTTCACGGCGAGAAGGTACAACAAGAGCTGAACGTCAGATTTGCTTAACAGAATAGGCTGCAGGCGCATGTCAAGGTCATCAGAGTCGGTATCCACATCCGATAGGTTTCTTTTGTAGTTTTCCTGTTAGGAATCATCTCTTTCCATTGTCCTTCTACTATGTTCCTTTTGTCTTGTTTACTTCCTCCTCCTGAGTCTGTTTGGTCATAACAAGTGAGAAATGACTTCAAAATCTGCCACCAAGCTTTCCAATTGAACAAAACGAGATCTGGTGAGCACATCAAAGAGTCAAGTCAGGAAAGAACAACAGGCACACTGAGTTGGCAACGATCAACATGCTTTGGGATCCTTGTGAAATACAAAACCTTGGTACATGTCAATTCATGAACGATGCAACAAATAAAGGGTTAGGGCGAACAGATCAAAGGTATTTCCTGTGATAAACTTGATAAAAGAGTGTTAAACCAGTGACGAGCAAGACCTTCCAAGCAGAAGTCAAAGTTATCATGGCAAATGGGGGAGCTGTAAACCTCAAGGACCGGACCAGGGGTTTAAGTCAAGAGAGAATAACATACATCTTTAGTGTGTGCCAATCTACACGCTTTGGGATCCTTGTGAAATGCAAGGGCTTGGTATTTTTCAATTCATGAACAATGCAACAAATGAAGGGTTTGGGGTGAACGAATCAAAGGTATTTTTGGTAAAAAACGAAAGGTTTGGTACATATCAGATGGAGGGTGTTTGGTGAACGGATCAGAGGTATTTTCTGCAACAAAGAAAGTGGTTAGCAAGGTCTCCAAGTGAGAATTGGTTATCAAGGCAAGTGAAGGAACAATACAACTTCAAGGCCGAGGCCAGTGATTAAGTCAAGAAAGAACGTCATGTACACGAAGTGGGAGAAATAGACGTGCTTTGGGATTCATATGAGACATAAGGGTTGGGGGATGCCAGTTCATGCAATGCAACAAGTAGAGGATGTCGGGAACAAGCAAGGTCTTCGAGTGGAAATCAGTCATCTTGGCAAATGCAGAAGCAACCGACCTCAAAGTTCAAGGCCACAAACTAACCACTGTATTTTAAACTCACAAGTTTTCTTTGTTTGAAACAGGAACAAAGCAGTGCAAGAAAGTTGGTTCAACAATAAAAAAAAGAAGAAAAGAAAGAAAAAGAAAAGGAAGAAGAGGAGAGCCGACAAAAGGGAAGTTTCTCAAATCTTCGCCCTTGCCTGTCTTGTTAGCGTGCATAAAATGCTGCCATTGCTTTTCACATTATTTCCTCCTAGGATGAAAAGTCCTAGTCTGATGGATTTTTCTCCAAATAGAAATCTTAGTATGATGAACTTTTCTCCTAAGATAACAAAAAGGGACCTAGTCTGATGAATTTTCTCCTAGGATCAAAATCTT
The DNA here is from genome assembly GCF_001879085.1 of Nicotiana attenuata. NCBI lineage: Eukaryota > Viridiplantae > Streptophyta > Magnoliopsida > Solanales > Solanaceae > Nicotiana > Nicotiana attenuata. Next base: position 281,445 of record NW_017671170.1, read on the forward strand.
AGTCTGATGAATTGTTCTCCTAAGATAGAAAACCTAGTCTGATGAACTTTCTCCTAGGATCTAAATCTTAGTCTGATGAAATATCTCCTAGGATCTAAATCTTAGTCTGATGAATTGTTCTCCTAAGATAGACAACCTAGTCTGATGAACTTTCTCCTAGGATCAAATCTTAGTCTGATGAATTTTCTCCTAAGATAGAAAACCTAGTCTGATGAACGTTCTCCTAAGATATACAACCTATTCTGATGAACTTTCTCCTAGGATCAAAATCTTAGTCTGATGAATCTTTCTCCTAAGATAGAAGACCTAGTCTGATGAATCTGCTAGTCAAATATCCTTGGTTTTACTTAAAGGAGACGTACATTACAATCGAGTCTTTAGCTTTATTCTCATTATTGCATCAATAGCTTAGGTGATTTATATTTTGCTAACAACTTACAAATCTTCCGAGCCACCATAATGGAGTATCAGTCTCCAACTCCCGAGCCATAATGAACCTAAGACCATAAATGAGCCCCTCGATGATCTACGAACTCGCACCTAACCTCGGTACCTAGTAAGTGTCAAGCCTAACCTCGGTAGAGTAGTGAAGTGGCCAGGCCAAGACACCTACTAGGACAAGAAAACTGAACAGAGTATAGTATAATTTAATAGTGGATAGTGAGGAAATGAATGGCAATAAGCATTACAATAACGTATACTAACAACGGAAATTTAAGGCGATAAAGGTAGCCGTGAACACATGAATAGAACAACAAGTGATCTAATATGAGCAAATACAAGTAAGACAAATGAAGAATCAACAAGAATTGTTCAACCAACAAGCCTTTTAACATAGAAGGTACAACAAGAATCACAACCGAGGTACCACACCTCATAATCTCATTTCAAAAGTCACAATAACAATCTTCCTTATATCATCGCCTGAGCCTTGCATTTATTTTGAAAATATTTTTTTCAATATAGCTACAAGCTGTCACGACCCAAAACTCCTGCTCGTGATGGTGCCTATTATGGAGCTAGGCAATCCGACACGCTCCCAAACAAGTTGATATTTCATTAAAAGATAGATAAAAGCCTTTTTCATAATGAATTTTCATAAAAGAGTTAAACTCGAAAATAAAATGCGGAAATAAATAGCCTGACATACGGGGTCTACACTAAGTCATGAGCAACTACTACAACTGTTTTGTAATATAGCAAGACTAACATAGTGTGAGGGTAGCCAAAATACACTAAAGGGATGATAAAGAAGGAGAAATTAGGATTGCGATCTCTAGGCAGCTACCTCGCTATCTTCGATGAAAGTCTACAACTNTCATTGAAGTTTACATAGCAGAGACACACTTCCTAATCAAGGTCTTTCAAGTTATCTTTTAGGAGACGCACTTCCTAAATTGAGAGTTCATTCATAGGAGACGCACTTCCTAATTTTAGTCACTAAAGTTTTCACCCCTAGGAGACGCATTTCCTAGCCGTGGTCATTTAAATTCACCCCTAGGAGACGCACTTCCTAATCTGATTCATTCAGGTTTTATATTAGCAGACGCATTTGCAAGTCAAAGTTTTTTGCTTTTACTCATAGGAGACGCACATCCTAGTCTAATCTTTAGTTTACTCATCATTGCATCAATAGTATAAGTAGTTTACAATTTTGCTAACCAACTCACAAATCTTCCCAGTACAAACTGGGGCAGAAAATTTTCTTTGTTTGTCTTTTTGTTGCAGTCAGGAGCCCACCTGAAGAACAAGGGAATACTTTTCAAAATCAGCAATCAGGAGCCCACCTGGAGAACAAGGGAATACTTTTCAAGTTCAGCAGTTAGGAGCCCACCTGGAGAACAAGGGAATACTTTTCAAGCTTCAGCAATCAGGCGCCCACCTGGAGAACAAGGGAAGTACAATTCAAATTTTAGCTTTCAATTTTTAATATTTGATAACATGCTGTACCCAGCCACCAAACTGGGGCAGAAAATTTTCTTTGTTTGTCTTTTTGTTGCAGTCAGGAGCCCACCTGGAGAACAAGGGAATACTTTTCAAGTTCAGCAATCAAGCGCCCACCTGGAGAACAAGGGAATACATTGCAAGTTCAACAGTCAGGCGCCCACCTAGAAAATAAGGGAAGTACAATTCAAATTCTATCTTTTAATTTTTAATATTTGATAACATGATGCACCCAGCCACCAAACTGGCAAATTTTTTTTCTTTGTTTCTCTATTTTGTTACAGTCAGGCGCCCACCTGGAGAACAAGGGAATACGTTTCAAGTTCAGCAATCAGACGCCCACCTGGAGAACAAGGGAATACATTGCAAGTTCAGCAGTCAGGCGCCCACCTGGAAAACAAGGGAAGTACAATTCAAATTTTAGCTTTCAATTTTTTGTATTTGATAACATGCTGCACCCAGCCACCAAACTGGGGCAGAAAATTTTCTTTATTTGTCTATTTTGTTGCAATCAGGAGCCCACCTGGAGAGCAAGGGAATACATTTCAAGTTCAGCAGTCAGGCGCCCACCTGGAGAACAAGGGAATACATTTCAAGATCAGAAATCAGGCGCCCACCAGGAAAACAAGGGAAGTACAATTCAAATTTTAGCTTTCAAGTTTTTGATATTTGATAACATGATGTGCCCAGCCACCAAACCGGGGCAGAAAATTTTCGTTGTTTGTCTATTTTGTTGAAATCAGGAGCCCACCTGGAGAACAAGGGAATACCTTTCGAAGTTCAGCAATCAGGAGCCCACCTGGAGAACAAGGGAATACTTTTCAGGTTCAGCAATCAGGAGCCCGCCTGGAGAATAGAGGCATATATTTCAAATTTCAGTAGTCAAGCATCACTCGGAGGAATAGCAAACATCTCCGATCACAATACAAGGCAACAACGCAAGAATTCCATTGGAAGAATACAAGTTCAAGGCAACACAAGAGCAAGATAGATAGGACCCTTTTTGTAATTCATAGATCATAGCTTAGGCTAGGTTCTTTTTATTTCAACTCGGTGTAATAAGGAGGTCAGCAAGCAGTAGCAGCAGTAACAGCAGTGAAATCACAGCTCCTGGTAGTCCCAGCTACCAAACCTTCCCGAACTACACTGACCTGATTCCTTTTTAGCCAAGGATATATAGGCAACCTTTGAAGCAGGGTGCGGTCAGACGGTTTTCAAAAATGCTTCACACGGAGTATTCGAACGGGCAAAAATCGCTCGTATCCGCTCACTTATCTTTGCCCGAGAACTCTGCGTGTTCCCGAGCAAAGAGGGGCAGATGTGAGCACGTGATTTTTTCCCGATATGAATTATTCCCAAAAATTCAAACAAAATAATTTCTTTCATTATTTTGCAATTTTGTGGATTTTTAGGACATTTTATGTTAATTGTTTGCATTTTATTTGTGCATTTTAATTCATATGAATAATATAAAAAAAATATACACTTGGCATTTGTTTAGGATTTAATTTCATATTTTAGGATTAATTAGTAGTTAAGTTGCTTTTAAATATAAAGAAAATAATACAAATAGTCCATTTTGCATTTGTAATTGTTAATTGTTGATTTTATTTTAAGTTTAGCATTTAATAAAATCAGAAAATATATAAAATACAAAATGAAAATAAACAAAAGAAATAAAAAGAGAAACACAAAAGAAAACAAATTCAAGAAAAGGGATGTTTCCATGAAGACTTGATCTGGGCCAATTTAATTAATTTTTGCCTATCCCAAACACACCCCAGGCCAGCCCAACCCACGTCCCAACCCGGTCCAATCCCACACCCCACACAAAACGACCCCGTTTCATCAGGGGAAGATCTTGGCCGTCGAGGTAGCTTGATCTAACGGCCAGGAACCATTGGTTCATTAAATATAAAATGGTCGGGTAATGCCCACCCCCCAACGACCGTCTCCTTCATTCTCTCAAACCTCAGAGACATTCCTCGCCGGTTCCGCCTTACGCCGCCGCCAGAATTCGCCCCACGGCAGCGGCCGGCGTCCAATAACGCCTAACTTTTCACCAAAGATTCCTCCCTCCCTCCTCTCTCCATATCTACACTTGAAATCCTTCGAATCCTAGCCAAAAGCCTCAAATATAGCGAACCCTAGGCGCCGCCACCATCGTGCACGGCGACGCCACCCTCCAAACCACTCCAAAATTACACCATATACTCCCCCCTCACCCTCCCCATTACGAATCCACACCCGTTTTACTTTAAATCACTCTCAACCTGTTCGAATCTTATATCTAGGGTTCTTTGTTGTCAAGTCTGTTCGAGTTTCCAGGGCCAGTTAGTGTTCGAGTGGGTTTTAGAATTATGCTATGTGTTTGTTCTTGGCAAGAACAAACATATAACATCATTTGAAGACCCAATTCGAAGACAGGCGAGTTTAAATCTCGAAATCAATAAGTGTTCTTAAAATTCCTTCTCTTCGTTATATATCATTTCTGTTTATTTTTCTTTTAGTTCATCTTCAGTATTCATTCGTTTTGTTTTAGGGTTAATTGAGAGTTTTGATTTGTTCCAAATGTAGTTAATTTTTTCCCTGTTATCTGTTTCAGTTGTTTGTTTGTTAATCATAGGGTCTCCTATTTGATAGTATTTTATAATTGGGTAGTATAATTCCAGGTCTGCTTGATCTTAATTGTTAGGTTATAATCTTGTTGATTTAGTAACAAATTTAATCTGATTAATTAGAATTAGTTTTTAAGTGTTGACCTAATTGGTTTGGTTATAGCTGGTCATTGCATCTTCTCAGTTAATAAGGACCAGGGTAGAAGGGTTTGGGTTTAGGTAACTAAAGTCAGTTAGTACAGGGGTGCTAAGGGTAGTATAGGTAATCATACATGAGGAATCTTTAGTAACTGCTTTTAGAACACTCTAGAATAGGGTTCAATCTAGCATTTCAGGAAATCTATAGTATAACTTGAAACACAAGTCAGAAAATAGAGGACTATTTGGGTAAAATCTGAAATAAAAAGGGGGGAAAAGTGTGAGGGAAATCTAGAAGCTTCCCCCCTGAAGTTCGCCTATAAAAGGCAGCTTACCCGCCTTGTTAAACAAGTTTGGAAATCCCAAAAATTCCCTCCAAAAACCCTCTCTGAAAATCTGAGCCTAAAATTTGAACTTCAAATGCAAAATCCTCTCGTAGATCTTAGATTCTGCCCAAAAAAAAAATCCAAAAACAAACAGGAAATATTATAGAAAAACCAAAACATACTATTCTATTGTAAGTCTAGGTCAATTTCAAAGTTCATCAACTGATTTGGCATCATTAAGCCTAAGGATTTGATTGTTGAAACTTTCTAGAGGTTCATGGTTTAATTCTGAGAGGGATTGAGCTTAGATTGAGGCTGTTTGTTTATCTACTGGTTGCTGCTTCGTTTGTCCTTCTTCCTGGGTTATAGCAATACAGTTTTGGTTTTCAATTAATCCTATTGCTGTGTGGTTGCTGGATTACATTTGCTGAAGCCTTGCATCTGCTTTATACTGCTGTAGCTGACCTCTTCTTCTCCTCATTTTGATTCCATATCCAGGTACCTTTTTTAGCTTCAAACGTTATGTGAAGAATCAGATCCACTTGTATACACTTCTGAAGTGCAATAATAGACAAGTTGTTACATGAATGTGTTGCTGTATCCCATTTCATTTTGATGTTCATCATAAGCATAATAGTTAGTCATGTTGTTGAGACTTTTGGATTATTGAAATTAGACTGTCTAAATTGCTTGTGTAGTTGCGTTAGTGAAGCTGTATGGTACAGTTGTTTAGTATAGCTCTAATAAATTCCATTTCACCTAGAATTTGATGTTATGTTAATAGACATTGAATTACAGTTAAATCCAGGTCCAAAGGAATTTGACAATGACTTACGTATGTTTTTACATAGTTTTTGAATCAAGTTTTAAACACCAGCGTTTGGTTTATTAAAGGCATACAAATCCAAACATAAACGTGAAATCCAGATTTAGAAATCAGCCCGTGGATTGAAACACCTGATAGTTTGATTGACACAATATATGATCCAGGAGAATCACGGACAGTCCAATGGCTGTCGTAGCATAGCTACTTAGCTGCTGCATTTGTCAACTTGTTAAAGCTAAGCTCAAACTCTGAAAATAGTCATTTATACTGGGCCCAGTCATGTTACTAATAGGCCCAGTTGGATGCAAAATCCCTCCTACTGTTTCCTCCATTTGGGCCCCTACAAAGGCCCAAGGCAGGCCAGAGATCCTATTGAAATTCCTAGTTCTTGGGCCAATATCTGAGAGCTTAAAATTCTTTTAATGGTGTAATTTGATTTAGTAATATATCTGGGCCTTCGGGTTAGGTAGTGGGTCCAAACTAAAAGGCTTGCCCTTTTGTTTGAACCCAAACTTGAACTTGAAGCCCGAATTTCATAATATTAATTAACTAGGATTCTTTAGAGACAAATTTAAATAGAAAATTGTAGTTTGCTCTAGGATGGCCTTTAAATAATAAAACGCGATGAGCCTCGCCAAACAAAATGCATAAATTGCGGGGCCCTCATGAAATGCTTATATTAAAATACTTAGAATTCGGGGCGTGCCGTTTAGCGAATTTCACGGCCCTCCGCAAAGATAATAATGCGTTAACCTCCTTAGGCGTGTATTTTAATAACATTACATTCCTAAACTCGGGTGCGCATTTATGTGACCCAAATGCAAATCTCAACAAAGTCGAAATGTGTCAACAACCACGGGTGCATTTATGTGACGTGGTTCAAAACACGTTTTCACGATGTTGTAATTCTCGTTAACAATAATGATAAAGCGGTTCAAGGTTTAAAACCACATAAGTTAAAACATGTTTTGAAATCAGATTTTTGCCAAATATAGCAGTTGAGCGACCGTGCTAGAACCACGGAACCCGGGAGTGCCTAACCCTTTCTCCCGGGTTAACAGAATTCCTTACCCGGATTTCTGGTTCGCGACTGTAATACAGAGTTAAACCTTTTCCTCAATTCAGGATTCAAATCGGTGACTTGGGACACCATAATCTCCCAAGTGACGACTCTGAATCTCTTAATAAACGAATCCCGTTTCGATTGTCCTTTAATTGGAAAAACTGCTTTACGCCCTTGGGGGTGTAGTAGAAAAAGGAGGTGTGATAGTTTTTTCTTTCGCATTTTTAATTTCCGCAATAAGATCTTCAATGCTCAAACAGTTATGGAATTTATCAAACCATTTCAATGTTCCTTATAAATCAACACTCGTATTATTTTCTTTCATTACTTTACTCATACAGCATTACTATTACTTATCTTAATGAATCGATGACTGTGACATGCAATGAGACAACGCAACAAACGGATATAGGTTCAGAGGAAGATGACATGCCGGAAGAGATTGTTAAGGAAGTTGAGAATTTTGAAAACAGATCGAAGTCCAACCTGGACGAGACTGAGATTGTCAACCTGGGAGATGCAGAAAACGTCAAAGAAACACAAATCAGCGTCCATTTATCGTCATCAGAAAAGAAGGACTACACAGAATTTCTAAGAGAATATGAGGACATATGCGCCTGATCGTATGAAGACATGACGGGCCTGAGTACAACTATTGTGACCCACAAACTGCCGACTGATCCGACATGTCCGCCGGTAAAGCAGAAGCTCAGAAAGTTCAAGCCGGATATGAGTTTGAAAATCAAGGAAGAAGTCACCAAGCAAGTCAAAGCCAAGGTCCTCAGGGTAGTGGAATACCCAACGTGGTTAGCCAATATCGTGCCAGTACCAAACAAGGACGGGAAGGTTAGAGTCTGTGTCGACTACCGGGATCTCAACCGGGCCAGTCCAAAAGACGACTTCCCCTTGCCAAATATACACATCTTGATCGACAATTGCGCCAAGCATGAATTGCAATCATTTGTGGATTGTTTCGCGGGTTACCACCAGATTTGAATGGATGAAGAAGATGCTGATAAAATGACTTTCATTACGTCGTGGGGAATGTACTGCTACAAGATGATGCCGTTTGGGTTAAAGAATGCAGGGGCCACCTACATGAGGGCTATGACTACCATTTTTCATGATATGATACACAAGGAGATCGAGGTGTATGACGTTATCATCAAGTGCAAGAAGGCCACTAATCACGTGGAAGATTTGAGGAAATTCTTCAATAGACTGCGGAGGTACAACCTGAAACTGAATCCCGCAAAGTGTGCCTTTGGGGTTCCCACTGGAAAATTACTTGGGTTCATTGTGAGTCGCCAAGGAATAGAACTGGATCCATCAAAGGTCAAAGCTATTCAAGAGTTGCAACCGCCAAAGAACAAGAAGGACGTGATGAGTTTCTTGGGGAGACTAAACTACATCAGCCGGTTCATAGCACAGTCCACGGTCATCTGTGAGCCAATCTTCAAGATGTCGAAGAAGGATGCTGCCATTAAATGGATTGATGACTGCTAGAAAGCTTTCGATAGAATCAAGGAGTACCTATCAACACCACCAGTGTTAGTCCCGCCCGAGCCAGGTAGACCTTTGCTACTCTACATCGCAGTGTTAGATGGTGCCTTCGGTTGTGTCCTGGAGCAGCATGATGAAACGGGGAGGAAAGAGCGGGCCATTTACTATCTCAGCAAGAAGTTCACTCCGTACGAGGCCCGGTATTCTCTGTAGAACGTACCTGTTGCGCTCTGACTTGGGCGGCCTAGAAGTGTAGGCACTACTTATGTGCCTATACTACATACCTCATATCAAGAATGGATCCTCTAAAGTACATCTTTCAGAAGCCTATGCCCACTGGTAAGCTAGCCAAGTGGCAAATCCTGTTAAGTGAATTTGACATTGTCTACGTGACTCAGAAAGCAATCAAGGGACAGGTACAAGCAGATCACCTTGCTGAAAACCCCGTGGATGGAGAATAGGAACCCCTGAAGACGTATTTTCCTGACAAAGAGGTATCATTCATAGGAGAAGACATTGCGGGATCCTATGACGGCTGGAGAATGTTTTTCGACGGAGTGGAAAATTTCAAAGGAGTTGGCATAGGAGCGGTCCTAGTATCAAAAATCGGTCAGCATTATCCGGTGTCTGCCAAACTCAAGTTCCCGTGCACCAACAATATGGCCGAGTATGAAGCCTGCATCCTAGGGCTCAAGATGGCCATTGACGTGAACGTTCAAGAGCTGTTAGTGATTGGAGACTAAGACTTACTCATACATAAGGTCCGAGAAGAATGGGCAACCAAGAACTCTAAGATACTTCCGTATCTGCATCACGTACAGGAGTTGAGAAAGAGGTTCACAAAGACAGAATTCGGGCATGTTCCCAGAATCCAGAATGAGTTCGCCGATGCATTGGCCACCTTGTCATCCATGATACAACATCCAGACAAAAACTTCATTGATCCCATTCCAGTAAAGATCCACGATCAACCGGCTTACTGTGCCCATGTTGAGGAAGAAGCAGACGGAAAACCTTGGTTTCAGCATATCAAGGAATATTTGACAAAAGGAGAATACCCAGAACTTGCAAATCCTATTCAGAAATGCACACTTCGGAGGTTGTCCAATAATTTCTTTCATAGCAGAGGAATCCTATATAGGAGGACTCCTGATTTGGGACTACTCAGGTGCGTCGATGCAAAGGAAGCATCCAAGCTACTGGAGGAAATCCACGCCGGGACCTGCGGTCCACATATGAACGGTTTTGTCTTAGCCAAGAAGATACTTTGGGCTGGTTACTTTTGGATGACTATGGAGATAGACTGCATCCGGTATGTCTGAAAATGCCACCGCTTTCAGATACACGTAGACATGATCAAGGTACCTCCAAATGAGCTTAATGTAACAAGCTCACCATGGCCTTTCGCCGCCTGGGGCATGGATTTCATTGGACCAATCGAGCCTGCCGCTTCTAACGGGCACAGATTTATCCTAGTCGCAATTGACTATTTCACCAAATGGGTCGAAGCAGTATCTTACAGAGCAGTGACTAAGAAAGTCGTGATAGACTTTGTCCGCGACCGCATTGTTTGCCGATTCGGGATTCCAGAGTCAATCATTACTGATAACGGTTCCAACCTCAACAACGATTTGATGAGAGCCATGTGTGAAGCCTTCAAGATCAGACACAAGAACTCCATAGCCTACAGGCTTAAAATGAATGGAGCTGTAGAAGCCGCTAACAAGAACATCAAGAAGATATTGAGGAAGATGATAGAGAAGCATAAGCAATGGCACGAAAAGTTATCATTTGCTCTGTTGGGGTATCGCACCACAATCCGCACATCAACTGGGGCAATATGCTGGTTTATGGTACGGAAGCCGTCATTCCCACCGAAGTGGAAATTCCTTCCTTAAGGATCATACAAGAAGCTGAGCTCGACGACGCAGAATGGGTGAGAAGTCGTTATGAGCAATTAGTCCCTATCGACGGAAAGAGGATGAATGCAGTGTGCCATGGTCAGCTTTATCAGAATAGAATGTCCAGAGCCTTCAGCAAAAGAGTCAAGCCGAGACAGTTCACACCAGGGCAGCTAGTATTAAAGAAAATTTTTCCGCATCAAGATGAGGCCAAAGGTAAATTCTCTCCCAACTGGCAAGGTCCATACATGGTTCACCGGGTTCTGACAGGAGGAGCCCTTATACTTGCAGAAATGGACGGAGAAGTTTGGCCAAAGCCGATCAATTCAGATGCAGTCAAGCGTTACTACGTGTAATCTTTGCGTTTTCCTATATGATGTAATTGAACTACGTCTGACCTGATTCCCGTTTAAGAGGGGATACGTAGGCAACCCTATGGTTTCGGTCACAATTCAATAAAAATGTCATTTCCCCCGCAATTGGAAACTGGGGCAGAATTTTTGAGGAGGACCCTCAAAAATTCCCGAAGTAATTTTAGCCAATCATCGCGAGCAGCCGTCAGAAGCATCAACCCGTTAAACTGGGGCAGAATTTTGAGGAGGACACTCAAAATTCCGTAGCAAGAAAGGTCGCGATGTCTTCAGCCACGTCACAGTCGTCAGTTCATCTAAAAGTTGTTTCTTAAATATATACTTATGTCATAATTTTCAAATTCATGCATGTTTATTATCGAAATCGCCTGGTTCAGCAACGCTACCCCAACAGTGCATACCGTATCACCAGATCAGAGCCGAACAGGTCAAGCAGAACCAGCGGGGATGCGAACTAACCTTCCCCCCCTCTCTATAAAACTCACGGTTTTTCTTTTAATGCAGACGCCTGGATTGCGAAAGCATCTGGCTTATTATACACCCATGAGACAAACATTTGTTCACGGATACAACTCTCAGAATTGTTGCATTTACCAGCCTTTGGTACCCACGCACGCCGGTGATATTCCCTATATCACAATGTCCCCCGCAGTGACAATATCGCCACCTGCTATCAGCTAAGAAAACTCCATTACGATTTGCCATTTTATTTTATTTCTGCATTGCATAAGGCTACCATTCTGTCTTTCGAGACTAAACATTGTCTCCATCTGCATTTTCTGCATTGCATAAGGCTACCATTCTGCCTTTCGAGACTAAACATTGTCTCCATCTGCATTTTCTGCATTGAGTAAGGCTACCATTCTGCCTTCCGAGACTAAACATTGTCTCCATCTGCATTTTCTGCATTGCATAAGGCTACCATTCTGCCTTCCGAGACTAAACACTATCTCCATCTGCATCTGCATGGCTGAAAGATCGCCACCTTATTTACAGTTTGCATGGCTGAAAGATCGCCACCTTATTTACATTCTACATGGCTGAAAGATCGCCACCTTTACATTTTGCATGGCTGAAAGATCGCCACCTTATTTACATTCTGCATGGCTGAAAGATCGCCGCCTTTACATTCGGCATGGCTGAAAGATCGCCACCTTTACATTTTTGCATGGCTGAAAGATCGCCACCTTGTTTACATTCTGCATGGCTGAAAGATCGCCGCCTTTACATTCTGCATGGCTGAAAGATTGCCACCTTTACATTTTGAATGGCTGAAAGATCGCCACCTTGTTTACATTCTGCATGGCTGAAACATCGCCACTTTATTTACGTTCGCATGGCTGAAAGATCGCCACTTTATTTACGTTTGCATGGCTGAAAGATCGCCACCTACTGCATCTCATAGGCTGAAAGATCGCCAAATTATCCGAGGGCGTCATTGTTCAGACGCACCATTTTCATTGCCCGAGAACACCATGCCATGGCCGGAGGCATCATTCTCATAGCCCGGGAGCATCATTTCATGGCTTGCGAATCCTTTATTATTGTATGCTTCATGGCCCAAGACATCATGGTCTAAGGACGTCATACTAACCGTCCAAAGACAATATTCATGGTCCGACGAGAATTTGCATCACGTTTAAATTTACGCACAATATATGCTTGTATTGCTTATTTGCAGGTAAACCGGCGAGCAATGACCATCTTGGCAGGAGCGATCCCGCTCCAGTTCCCACAGCCCTATCAGACCTTAACCATTCACCCCGTCCTAAAATATCGCGTCCGTTCTTGAGAAGTCTCCATCGGCATATTCCGCTGACGGATCCTGAACTACATATGGCCTGATTCCTATAAGACCAGGGATATGAAGGCAGCTCAGAAGCCAGAGCACAGCCAAACCTCTTCAAATCGTTTCGCCAGGTCAAAATTGGCCATCATATCTTTACCCGACAACTCTTTCATCCTTCCCGGGTAAAGAGGGGCAGCTGTTGATACCCAATTTTTTCCTATATATTTTTAATATGCAAAATACTTTCAAAATAGCATATGTATGCATATGTAAGCATATCCAAGGGTTTTATTATTTTTACATATTTTTAAAAGTTTTCTAATTGATTTATTTCCCCTTCTTTTATCCATAAAATCCCAATAATTATTTCCAAAATTATTATTTTTGATAATTCATCTATTGAATTTTTATATTTATGCTAAAATATAGCTAACATAATTTTTGCATATTTTTATAAATTCATTTAGTATTTTTAAAAGTTAAATTGCATATAATTGCAATGTTAGCCTCTTTTAAGATCTAATTGTGTTTATATTTATAAAATTGACTCCAATATTTTTAACTTGATAATTATGTATTATTATCATTTTAGTACCTTTAATTTCTTTTCAGAAATTATTCCACTATTTTTATAAAATAAAAAGGGAAAAATGGCTATTTAAATGTTAGCCCCGTTCATTTCAATTTTAGCCTTATTTGAACCCCCCAATTGGACCCAATTCTTAACCCAATTACCCTGCCCAAATCCTAATCTACCCGACCCACGACCCAATTAAATAACCCGCACGGATTCCCTTTTCATCCCAGCCGTTGATCACCTAGATCAACTGCTCACATCAGCCCTTTCCTTTTAAATTCCCAATTACCCCCTAAACCTAATCATTTCTCGCCTGTAGCCGCCTTTGAACCCCCCCGCCCCTTCTCCAAATTCTCTCTCAAGCTCTCTCACAAACCCTAGCCGCCTCCTTCAATCACCGCTTGAAAAGCTCCCAAATCCATGGCTTCCAAAGCCATAGAAAGCCTATACCCGCCTCCCTTGGCCTCTATGTGTACGAGTTCTATGGTTTCAAGGCCAGACCTTGAAGAATCTTGGTCCAGACCTTGGATGTTTTCAGTTCTATGGTTGTTTCCGGTCATCTCCGACTTTGCTCCGGCCAGCCATGGCTATTCAAGCCTGACTCTTGGCTTCTCCTGCTTAGACCAATGATTTTCCAAGCCTTTCTCACCACCTGGGTTCTTCTGAAACCCTAACCTTTGAGTTTCTTCCGATTCTTTTAAATCTGTTTAGATCTATGTTTACTCTAAGCTTCTGAACATTTTCTTAAGGTTTTCTTTCAAAACTTTACCTTCAAAACCTTTATCTTTTCTGATTTAGGGTTTTTGTTAAATTATTTCGAAGCTTTTCTGATTTTTAACACGTTCTACTGTGTTTCTTTATGTTGTTCTTCTACTGTGTTTCTTTATGTTGTTCTTTTACTGTGTTTCTTTATGTTGTTCTTCTACTGTGTTTCTTTATGTTGCTCTTCTACTGCGTTTCTTTATGTTGCTCTTCTAACTGGAGTGTGCATATCAAAATTCTTAGTTACTCTTTGAGATTTCTGAATTTGTTTTGTTAGTATTTTTTGCCTGATTTACTTGTTTTCATCTCTATGCTCGATTGATGGGGAAAACCCTAAAATTTGGGGGTTCATTCGAGTTCTGAGATTATCTGCTATATGTTTTACTTGTTCGTCATACTCTGAGTTCGACTGGTTTCAAAACCCTAATTTGCTTTGGACCTATTCGAGTTTCTGAAGTTGCTTCATCTGTTGCTCGACTGAATTTCGAAATCTTTTGCTTCTTTATGTGATTTGACTTCCTGCTAAACTCTACTATGAGGTCTTTCCACTTGACCTCTTTGCATGCTGTTCGATACTCTGTCTTTTCTCTATTACTGAGTTACTGAAATCGACTTATGTGACTACCATGTTCATTAGCTACTGACTTTGTGTTTTCTATTGCATGATGTTTTCTCTTTGTCATGAGTTCAGCCTCACATGTCTAATGTTTATGCACTCTTTTATATGTTAAATTCCCCTCTAAAATGACCTTCAATTTTGGACTGATTTCAAACCTCCTTGTGTAATTCTGATTGCACTCGTGTAATTGATTCATTCCTTATTCTATTGATTCCCTGTTTCTTGGATTAATTTGAAAACTTTCCTTTTAGACTTTCGAGTATCTTGTCTTTAATTTGGTTTATTCGTGGGAACCCATTCTACTCTCCTTAAGTTAGTGATTTTGAAATCCTTGACTCCTTGATTTGCTATGTACTGATTTTCGATTCTGCAACTTTACTTTTTTTCTTACCTTATTTGGTTAACCGAGTATTTCAAAGATTCTTCCCTTAATTAAACCCCTATGTACTTACCCCTAATGGTCTATTCTATACATGGTGTTTTACTTGATTTCTTTCCTTAAATGATTTCTGCCCTTTACCGTTTGAATTTAACTCCTTAATTACAGGAAGTCTTATACTGATTTGATTTTAATTGGTTCGTAGTTCCATAATTATTTTCTTGCCTTATCTACCTGTTTTCAAACTATAAATACCCTGGCTCTTTCATTAACACACGAACACTCTGAGTTCTAAAATCACTTATACATGAACACTCTGAGTTCTAAAATCACTTATACACGAACACTCTTAGTTTCTTAACTCACACTCACACTCAAAAAAATATTCTTTCTTGTTACTTGTACTGTGGCCAGCCTTCAAAATCCTGTCACCTGCTTTTACTGTAGTTTTGCTTCTTTGAACTGGTATGTTCTGATTAAGATTCCAGCATCACAACAATCTATTTACTTAATGCTTTTACCTTCTTGTCTGCCTATTGCTTGTGTTTAGTTCAGTACTTATTCTAGCATGCTGTAATTTCCTTATGCCAGTTCTGAATTTACTATGAATCCTAAACCCCCACCCCAATGTGTTCAATGCTAATGGTTTGTTTGAGGCATGACAGTATTGCATATTACTGCCCATGACTCAAGCTTGATCCCTGGGATCCTAACCTCTATGTTTTCTGCTATTGTGTGTTCTGGTGAGCTTATAAGCATGCCAACATCTTCTATTGCTGTGCATGCTCAAAGCTTACCCTTGCCCAAGCATAGGCTCTTTGTAATTTTCCAACCCCCCTGAATCCCTTTGTATGAAATTATCAACTTGTCTGTGGCTGTTTCCCTCTCCTTTATTCCCTCAAAACTCTGTTTCTTCACTTGCACTCTCTCTTAGACTTAAGTTCTGCCCCCTCTTGTGAGCCTTGCCTTAGGACCCTTTGAGCTCCCTCTGAACTTGGACACTTGAGGGCTGGCACTTCCACACTGCACTTGTCCCTATTCTAGTAATACAATTTGGGTGTGAGCACTGCCCGGAGTCCCATTAAGGCTCTTGGGGAACTCTGACACACTCAAATTGGAGAAAGACTTTGGATCGGTGGTCTTTGAGTTGGTCTATCTCATAATTCAGGCAGGAAGTCAAGAATCAGGCTTTCTAGGGTTATAATTATTTTCTTTGTATTTTCTGATGTATTTGTTACTCTGGTTTGTAATAATTTGTAAAGAATACTTGGGGTTGTCTAGTGAAATAGGGTTGGGGTAACTATGCATGCAACTATATATAGAAACCATGCCTATAGGACTGTTCTAATTCTGCATATTCAACTACATATAGAAATCATGCCAATAGGACTGTTCTAATTCTGCATATTCAACTACATATAGAAATCATGCCTATAGGATTGTCCTAATTTTGCATATTCCAAACTTCACCTAGAAATCATGCCTATAGGATTGTTCTAATTCTGCATATTCCAAACTTCACCTAACCATGCCTATAGGAATGTTTTAATTCGAGTTCTGTATTAGATACCATGTCTATAAGGCATAAAATAAGTCTGCATTTAGATATCATGTCTATAAGTCTCAAAACAAGCCTGTATTTAGATACCATGTCTATAAGGTTTTCTGCATCCCGACACCATTGGCTATAAGGTTTTAAAATTCGCAACGTGTAGAAAACATGCCTATAGGAGTTTCTAAATGAATATGATTCGCTTCACTCAATGCTAGATGTAAAATTAGCAATAGTATATAGTATCACCTACAGAACCTGTAATCAATTGGTTTAATTCAGTATCTCTGTCTCTTATTTGACAAAGTTTAGCAAGCATGCCTATAGGATCTCAAATAATTCATTTCGAGCTTTTACTACCTTATTATCTTCAAAATTCAGTAGATACCATGCCTATAGGATCCCGTCTGAGCACTTAGGCAAACCTTAGAGTAACAATTGAAAACTGAATCCGCTTCTGTTAATTATTACAACTAGTAGGCAGGCCTGATTCGGGCTTCTTATCTGAATTATGTAATAAACCAATCTTCCCCAACTCTTTTAAAACTCCCTCGTATTTAATTCTAATCAGACATAAGCAGTACATGCAAGACATGCTATTATGTGCTTTTCTGTTCAAGGAGGTATAATTGAGCCTTATATGTTTATATGTCTCCCAAAATATGCAGTATGTATTTTTGTCTGTCACCTTAGAATTTTACCTTTGAAACCCCAAATAAGCCTAATATCCCTCCATTTAGGATTAGTAGTCCTAAGTGCCTCCGGGACTGATAGGAGTGGGACGGATAATAGCATGCAATAGGTAATCGATACCAGTCCGCGCTTTAGATACCTTAACGGGGTGGGATGGGTAGATATGGATATGATGACCACGCGATAATGTCACATGTAACCCCTCATTAAGGAGTGATTACCGGACATTGTGTGGGATGATCCATATTATTAATAAACCTAGGACCCCCCTCCCCTTATTCTTTATTTCTTTTCTTTAGCAGTTTAACTCCTTTTAAAAAAATCAGCTTTTCTAATTGCTCTTTCAAACCTTGTTTACTTTCAAACCTTTATGTGTTGAAATCCCCTCTTATTTGAGCCTTATCTGCCTATATGCTAATTGCATCTCAATTCACAATAATTGTCTGGCCGGGAACCACACTAGTGGATTCTGAGGGGTGCCTAACACCTTCCCCTTAGAATAATTTCAAGCCCTTACCCTATCTCTAGCTATTCAAATCAAATTCTTTTGGTGTCCTAATGCACCCTAATCATTAGGTGGCGACTCTTCAATTGCAAACCCAGTTCCCAAAAGGAATGAGTTATCCCTCCAAATGTCATAAACCTAATTTCCGCGAAGGAAAAATGGGGCATGACAGTGTCTATCATTTCGGACCGAGGTACGTAGTTTACCTTGCATTTCTAGAGGGCAGTACAGCGTGAGTTGGGTACGCGGGTCGAGTTGAGCACCGCATTTCATCCTCAGACGGACGGGCAGTCAGAGCGTACTATTCAGATTTTGGAGGATATGCTTCGCGCCTGTGTTATTGACTTTGGAGGCTCTTTGAATCAGTTCTTGACGTTGGCGGAGTTTGCCTACAACAACAGCTATCAGTCGAGCATCCAGATGGATCCCTATGAGGCATTATATGGTAGACGGTGTCGATAGCCGGTTGGGTGGTTTGAGCCGGAAGAGGCTCGGTTGCTGGGTACAGATTTAGTACAGGATGCCTTGGACAAGGTTAAGATTATTCAGGATAGGCTTCGTACAGCTCAGTCTAGGCAAAAGAGTTATGCCGACCGTAAGGTTCATGATGTAGCATTCATGGCCGGAGAGCGGGTGTCGCCCATGAAGGGCGTGATGAGATTTAGGAAGAATGGCAAGCTAAGCCCTAGGTTCATCGGGCCTTTTGAGATACTTGATCGAGTGGGAGAGGTGGCTTACAGACTTGCGTTGCCGCCGGGTTTATCAGCCGTGCATCCGGTGTTTCATGTGTCCATGCTTTGAAAGTATCATAGCAACCCATCCCACGTGTTAGACTTCAGCACTGTCCAGTTGGATAGATATTTGACCTATGAGGAGGAGCTGGTAGCTATCTTAGACCGACAGGTTCGTCAGTTGAGAGCGAAGAGTTATCCTTCGGTTCGTGTTCAGTGGGAAGGTTATCCTGTAGAGGCAGCTACCTGGGAGTCCGAGTCCGATTTGCAGAACCGATATCCCCATCTTTTTCCCGACTTAGGTACTTTTCTATGTCCGTTCGAGGACGAACGATTGTTTTAGAGGTGGAGAATGTGATGACTCAAAAGGTCATCTTTTGTTTTAGAATTTGTTTCCATGTTCCGAGGCCTTAAAAACCTCCTTTTACATCTCCTCGATTTGCGTGCGCAGTCCGGGCTCGATACTGGAAAGCTTTTGTGTAAAAAATTTAAGAAATAATGATTTTTGGCTTAGAAAGATGATTTTAGTTGACTTCGGTGAACATTTTTGGTAAACGGACCCGGACCCATGATTTGACGGTCCCGTAGGGTCCGTAGTAAAATATGGGACTTGGGCGTATGCCCGGAATTGAATTCCAAGGTCCCTAGCTCGAGAAATAAATTTTTGAAGAAAATTGTTAACTGAAAAATATGATAGTTTTTGGAAATTTAATAATGTTTGATATTGTTGGTATCGGGCCCGTATTTTTGTTCTGGAGCCCGATACATGTCTGTTATAATATTTAAGCCTTATCTGTGAAATTTGGTGAAAAACGGAAGTGATTTGACGTGATTCGGACCATTGATTGAGGAATTAGAAAGTTTGAACTGTCTTGAAAATTTCATGAGTTTTGGTGTTAAATTCGATGTTTAAGGTGTTATTTTGGTTAATTGATTGCATGAGCAAGCCCGTATGATGTTTTTAGACTTGTGTGCATGTTTGGTTTGGAGCCCCGAGGACTCGGGTGAGTTTTGGATAGGCTACGGAGTGTTTTGAACCTTAAGGAAAAATTTCTGGTATTGCAGGTCTGCAGACTTCCCATTTGCGAAGTTTGGCTCGCAAATGCGAGCACCGCAATTGCGAAGAATCATCGCATTTGCGATGATTGGGCTGGGCAGGGGACCTTCGCATTTGCGAAGTTAATCGTCGCAAATGCTTAACTTCGCAAATGCGACTTGAACAGTGGCCGCAATTGCGAACAACTGCTCGCATTTGCGAAGGCAGCAGGTCAGGCCAAGCTTCGCATTTGCGAAGCATTGGTCGCATTTGCGAACAAGTTTTGACGGGATTTTCACTTCACTTCTCAAATTTTCAAACCCTAAGCTCCCATAGGCGATTTTCTTAAGAAGAGTTCTTCCCCAAATCATAGGCAAACAAATTCTAACTCATTTTCTTCAATCAATTTCATCTTTTTACAGGATTTCATCTCAAAATCTAGGGTTTTTCATGGGAAATTGGGTGTTCTTGGGTAGAATTTAAGAATTTCGAATTTGGGGGAATTGGACCTCAATTTGAGGTCGGATTCCAAAACCAATTGTATATCCGGGCTCGAGGGTGAATGGGTAATCGGGTTTTGGCCCGAACTTTGAGTTTTGACCAAGTGGGCCCGGGGTCGATTTTTGACTTTTTAGGGAAAATGTTGGGAAATCTATTATTGTGTATTGGAATTGGTTTCTTTAGCGTTTATTGATGTTATTAAGTTAATTATGGCTAGATATGAGTGAATCGGTGGTGGAATCGAGAGGTATAACGGTGATTGAGCTTTGAAATACCCGTTGGCTTGAGGTAAGTGTTTGGTCTAACCTTGACTTGAGGGACTAGGGATTCCCGACTTGCTTGCTATATGAAATATCATGTGTGTGGCATATAGGTGTGGTGACGAGTACCTATGCGTCACAAAATTACTTGTTTAGCCCGTTTCCTTTCCCCATTTCCCTATATCTTACTTTCCTACCTTAATTGCTACTTGCTCATAAATGTTTCCATGTCTAATTGCTTCATGTTAACTGTTGTTCTCTTTATTGAATTATTTAATTACTTCATGTTAACTGTTGATGTTCCCGTTGATGTATTATTGGTTTTGTAGCTTCATTTTATTACCCTATTGGCTTATATTGATTTATTGGTGCCTTATGGTACCTTGGTTGGTCTCGCTGAGTAGTTTTTACTGGTGAAGTTTCATAATCGTAGTGATATTCCATTGTGTAGATTGAGGTATAAGTAATGTGGGGGATTTGAGTTAGCTTGTGAAACTCTCATCTTTATTCTTTTGTGTTTGGTGCTGATATATATATTGGGATCGGGTTGTACGCCGCAATAGGGGGAATAAGGGTGAAATGTGATTGTCTGGTGGGATCGGGTTGCACGCCGCAACAAGGAGTAATAAGGGTGGACAGGTGGGATCGGGTTGCGCGCCGCAATAGGAGGAATAAGGGTGATATGTGTTGAGGAGTAATAAGGGTGGATAGGTGGGATCGGCTTTCACGCCGCAACGAGTAATAAGGGTGAATGTTGATACTGTTATTGTTTATATGTTTGGATCGGGATGCGCGCCGCATCAATTGTTGTTTTATGTATTCAATTCTGCTAAAATTCATTACTGTGATGTTGAAACACCCTTAAGGATTGGTTATAGCTGATTATGGGTAGAATGGCTGGTTTCCGTATTCATAAATGCTGCTTTCTGTTATATTACCTCCTATATTTCCTTTTTCGTTTAGTATATACTGTTGCAGGTTGTATATGTTGCATGCCCCGCCGTAGCCTTGTCACTACTTCCTCGAGGTTAGGCTCGGCACTTACCAGTACATGGGGTCGGTTGTACTGATAATGCACTCTGCACTTTCTATGCAGATTTTGGAGCTAGTGGTTGATCGTGAGATTGGGACCTATCACTGCTTCCCGGAGACCCAAGGTAGCCCTGCAGGCGTCCGCAGGCCCTGGCGTCCCCTTCTATCCTATTTCATTTCTGTTTTATCTACTTTCGAGATAGATGTAAACTTGTCGTTCAGACCATTATTTGTAGTATTCGTAGACTGTTCGTGAGTTGTGACACCAGTTCTGGGTGGAGTTTATTGCGGTTTCGTTGTTAGTATAAAGATAATCTTTTAAATTGTGTTATTCCGCATTTATTTCTGCTGATTTACTTTTGTTAAGTTTTAAATACTAAAAGATAAAAGAAAAAGGCGAATTATTCGGTAACGTTGGCTTGCCTAGCGAGTATAGATGTTAGGTGCCATCACGGTCCCGCCGGTGGGAAATTCAGGTTGTGACAGCAGTGACGAGCATTTAAAATCATATACATATCATAACATAAAAAAACTTAGTGGGAATAACAAGGTCAAATCAGTAATTAAATCACGAACATCTAGTAAAAACTCCAGTTTCAATAAAGTCGTCAAAACATTTGTTCACATTTTCATAGAGGCTCAGTATAAAGAAGAGTAAAAATAGTATTTTCATAAAACAAGCCTCTCGGGCAAAGTATCGCTCATAAATTTAGCCCCTCGAGCAAGCCTTTCAGTTACTCGTGACTCAACTATCATCAATCAGCGCTCACACTCAGCACTCACGCTCAATAGATATCTCATAATAACCGTTGTGGCGTGCAGCCCGATCCATAAATATACAGTCGACTGCGCTCACTAGGGGTGTACAGATTATGGAGGGGCTCCTACAGCCAAAGCGCTATATCACCGCGGCGTGCAGCCCGATTCACACACACACACACACACACACACACACACACCACACACACACACACACACCACACACACACATATATATATATATAATATATATATATATATATATAATATATATATATTATATATATATAATATATATATATATATAACGCTGCAGTGTGAAGCCCGACCAATAACTTATCCTCACAATCCGGCCCTCGGCCTCACTGACTCATCAGCCTCACAAGCCCTCGGGGCACCTCAGTGCGAACTCAGGGAGCTCAGCCCAATACACTTTCATATATTAAAATAGAGTGATGAACAAGATTAAACAATAAACAGGTGTAAACCATGACTGAGGATAAAGCTTTCTATCAAAACAATGTGAGGATAATAGTAAAATAATCCTGAGGGTCCAAACAGTACGGCACAACGTCCCAAACATGGCATTCAGCCCAAGTCAATAAAATCATTTCTAAAACACATAGATATCATATAGAGTTTATCAAAATATGCAACTCTGCAGTTGCCACGTGACGGACCAAGTCACAATCCCTACGGGTGCACGTCCATCACCGAGCATGTGTGTCACCTCGTTTATCAAAATAGTACGAAATTCTGAGGTTTCATACCCTTAGGTCCAGATTTACAATCATTACTTACCTCAAACCGGACAAAATTCTACTCCACAATGCCCTTTTCTCTCGACTCGACCTCAAATCACCCCGAATCTATCCAAAATCAGAATCATAACATCAACACATGCCGAAGGAGCAAAGCCCGCGCGAAAATTATCAATTTAGATCAAAATTCCCGAAATTGGCCAAACCCGACACACAGGCCCATGTCTCGGAATCCGACAAAAATCACAAAACTAGAATCATTATCCTCTCACGAGTCTATACATATCAAAATCATCAAAATCGGACCTCAAATGGCCCCTCAAATCCCCAATTTAAACTCTCCAATTTCAAGCCCTAGTCTCCCAATTTCATCCCTAATTTTTCCACAAATTCCATGATTAAACAACGAGAAGTCATCACATATATAAGTATTAGGGCTCGAGTCACTCACCTTGCTGTTAACCCTTGAATCCCTTCTCAAAATCGCACTCAAAAGCTTCAATGCCGTCCAAAAATGGTGAGAAATAAGCTGAAAATCACGAAGGAGAACATATATATTTTTTGCCCAGGGATTCCACACCATCGGACAATTTCCCGCACCTGCGGTCCAGGTGCGCACCTCCGAAAATCACTTAAAGGACCGGGACCACATCTGCGCGCAGTCACCGCACTTGCGGTCTCCTTGCCGCATCTGCGTCCTCGCACCTGCGGTCCCCAATCCGCAGGTGCGATTATGACAGGAGCAACAAAATCTGCTGCATCAACTTAGTTCAAATCCTTCCGTCAACCACCCAAATCCATCCCGATGCCCTCAGGACCTCAACAAAACATACCAACAAGTCACATATCATCATTCAAACTTATACCAATCTTTGAAACACTCAAAACAACATCAAAACACCAAAACACCCTCGGATTCAAGCCTAAGGATTTCCAACTTCCGAATTCCGCAAATGACGAAAAAACCTATCAAACCTTATCCGAATGACCTGAAAGTTTGCACACATGTCACAAATGACACAACGGACCTACTCCAATTTTCGGAATTCTATTCCGACCCGGATATCAAGATTTCCACTGCCGACCGGAAAGCTCCAAATTTCCAATTTCGCCAATTCAAGCCTAAATCTACCACGGGCCTCCAAATTACATTCCGAACACGCTCCTAAGTCTAAAATCACCTAACGAAGCTATCCGAATCATCAGATTTGCATCCGAGATCTTCTACACATAAGTCAATATCCGGTTGACATTTCCAACTTAAGCTTCCAAATAAGAGACTAAGTGTCTCGTTCCACTCTATGACCACTCCGAACACAACACAACCAACACGATATGATGAGATACAGCTGAACAACACACAAGAATGCAAAAATGGGGGTAACAGGGTTGTAACTCATGAAACGACCGGCTGGTTCGTTACATCCTCCCCCTCTTAATCAAAAGTTCATCCTCAAACGAGTCAAGAAACATACCTGAAGCCTCAAATAGGTGTGGATATCTGCTCCGCATCTCCCGCTCGGTCTCCCAAGTAGCCTTCTCCACGGGCCGACCTCTCCACTACACTTTCACTGAAGCTATATCCCTTGACCTCAACTTTCGGATCTGCCGCTCCAAAATAGCCACTGCTCCACATCATAAGTGAAATCACCGTCTAACTGAACCGTGCTGAAATCCAAAACATGAGATGGATCGCCAATATACTTCCGAAGCATAGAAACATGAAATACCGGATGCACACTCGACAAGCTAGGTGGCAACACAAGCTCATAAGCCACCTCCCCAATGAACCGAGGACTCAATTTACCCGTCTTCCCAAATCTCATAACACCCTTCATGGGTGATACCTTCAGTAGAACCTTCTCCTCAACCATGTAAGACACATCACGAACCTTCCTGTCAGCATAACTCTTTTGTCTCGGTTGTGCTGTACGAAGGTGCTCCTGAATCACTTTCACCTTGTCCAAAGCATCCTGTATCAAGTCTGTACCCAAAAGCCTAGCCTCGTCCAGCTCAAGCCAACCAACTGGAGATCTACACTGTCTCTTATATGAAGCCTCACATGGAGCCATCTGAATACTCGACTGATAGCTGTTGTTATATGCAAACTCAACGAGCGGTAGAAACTGATCCCATGAACCCCCAAAATCATTGGCACAAGCGCGCAACATGTCCTCCAATATCTGAAAAGTGCACTCGGACTACCCGTCCGTCTGAGGGTGAAAAGTTGTGCTCAACTCAACCTGAGTACCCAAATCTCGCTGCACGGCTGTCCAAAACTGCAAAGTGAACTGAGTACCTCTATCTGAAATGATGGAAATGGGGACACCATGCAGGCGAAAAATCTCTCGGATATAAATCTCAGCTAACCGCTCTGAAGAATAGGTAGTACACACAGGAATGAAGTGCGCGAACTTGGTCAGCCGATCCACAATCACCCAAATAGCATCGAATTTCTTCAAAGTCCGTGGGAGTCCAACTACAAAATCCATGGTGATCCGCTCCCACTACCACTCTGGAATATCTTTCTGCTAAAGCAAGCCACCCGGTCTCTGATGCTCATATTTCACCTGCTGACAATTGAGACACCGAGCTACAATTCCCACTATGTCTTCCTTCATTCTCCTCCACCAGTAGTGTTGCCTCAAATCCTGATACATCTTTGCGGCACCCGGATGGATGGAATACCACGAGCTGTGGGCCTCCTCCAGAATCAACTCCCAAAGCCCATCCACATTGGGCACACATATCCGGCCCTGCATCCTCAATCCTCCGTCATCACAAGCAAATAAGGATCATCATACTGGCTCTCTCTGATGCGATCAAACAAGGAAGACCGAGAAACCACACAAGCTAAGATCTAACTGGGCTCAAAAATATCCAACCTCACAAAGCGATTGTCCTAGGCCTGAACGTCAACTGTAAGAGGTCTCTCCCCTACAGGAATATATGCCAAACTGCCCATACTCACCGCCTTCCTACTCAACGCATCGGCCACTACATTGGCCTTTAACGGATGGTACAAGATAGTAATATCATAATCCTTTAGTAGCTACAACCATCTCCGCTGCCTCAAATTGAGATCCTTCTGCTTGAACAAGTGCTGGAGGCTACGATGATCAGTAAACACCTCATAATACACACCATAAAGATAATGCCTCCAAATCTTCAACGCGTGAACAATGGCAGCCAACTCCAAATCATGAACAGGGTAGTTGTTTTCGTGGGGCTTCAGCTGACGAGAAGCATAAGAAATCACTCTCCCTTCCTGCATTAACACACACCCAATACCAACTCTAGAAGCATCACAATATACTGTATATGAACCTGAAGCTGATGGCAAAACTAACACTGGAGCTGTGCTCAAGGCAGTCTTGAGCTTTTGGAAGCTCCTCTCACTCTCATCCGACCACATGAAAGGAGCACCCTTTTGAGTTAATTTAGTCAAGGGTTATGCAATAGATGAAAACCCCCGAACGAACTGACGGTAGTAACCCGCCAAACCAAGAACGCTGCGAATCTCTGTGGCTGAGGACGGTCTGGGCCAACTCTGAACCGCCTCTATCTTCTTCGGATCCACCTGAATACCCACACTGGACACCACGTGCCCCAAGAAAGCCACTTAACTGAGCCAAAACTCACACTTGGAGAACTTTGCATAAAGCTTCTCCTCCCTCAATCGCTGTAATACCACTCTCAAATGCTCTGCGTGCTCCTCCTAACTACGCGAGTATACCAGAATATCATCAATGAATACAATAACAAACGAGTCAAGATAGGGCCGAAACACGCTGTTCATAAAATGCATGAATGCTACTGGAGCATTGGTCAGCCCAAAAGACATCACAAGGAACTCATAATGACCATATCAGGTCCTGAAAGTTGTCTTAAGAATATCCGAGTCCCTTATCTTCAACTAGTGTTACCCTGACCGGAGATCAATCTTGGAGAACACCCTCGCTCCCTAAAGCTGGTTAAATAAATCATCAATACGAGGCAAAGCAATCTTGTTCTTGATTCTAACTTTGTTCAACTGCTTGTAATCAATGCATATCCTCACCGTGCCATCCTTCTTCTTCACAAATAGAACAGGTGCACCCCAAGGCGACACACTAGGCCGAATAAACCCCTTATCAAGGAGTTCCTAAAGCTGCTCCTTCAACTACGCCGATGCCATATGATACGGCGGAATAGAAATGGGCTGAGTGCCCTGCACCAAATCGATACCAAAGTCAATATCCCTGTCCAGTGGCATGCCCGGCAGGTCTGTAGGAAACACATCTGAAAAGTCCCTCACTACTGGAACAAAATCGAAACTAGGAGCCTCTGCGCTGACATCCCTCACAAAGGCTAAGTAAGAAAGACAACCCTTCCCAAACATCCGCTAGGACTTCAAAAATGAGATCACCCTACTAGGAACAAAATCAGTCGAACCTCGCCAATCAATCCGTGGCATACCCGGCACAGCCAACGTCACTGTCTTAGCACGACAGTACAAAATAGCACGGCAGGAGATAGCTAATCCATACCCAATATCACATCAAAATCCACCATACAAAGCAACAGAAGGTCCACTCGCGTCTCCAAACCCCTAATAGTCACCACACATGACCGACATACGCAGTCCACAACAACAGTATCGCCCACCGGAGTAGATGCACGAACAGATGAAATGAGAGACTCATGGGGTGAATCCAAATAACGAGCAAAATACGATGACACATATGAAAAAATAGAAGCAGGATCAAATAACACATAGGCATCTCTGTGGCAAACTGAGACAATACTTGTAATCACGGCATCTGAAGCAATAGTATCTGGTCTGGCTGGGAGGGCATAGAAACGGGCCTGACCACCACCTGATCGACCTCCCCTTGTGGGGCGACCCCTAGCTGACTGACCCCCACCCCTAGCTGCTTGGGCGGGTGGTGAAGCAACTGGAGCTGAAGTCGAGGGCTGACCCCTCTGCTGAGATGGACCCCCAAGAAGACGAGGACACTGTCTCCTCATATGCCCAAACATTCCACACTCATAACAACTCCCTGGTGCAGGGAACAGGGACTGAAGGGAGCCCCTAGCACCGGGATGACTAGTCGAAGAACCTGGCATGGAAGAGCCCTGAACTGAAGGAGCACGAGACGAACTCTGGGCTGCAAGGGCACTAAGTGATGAATGGCCCTAATGAGAATTGTGAGAACCATGGCCCGATGATTCTCCACGATGAACTGGGCGAGCTGACTGAGCATGTGTGAATGGATGACCTCTGGCATGCTAAAACTGACCTCTCAAAGGAACACCACCAAAACTACCAGATCCCCGAGGCCTCTTGGCCTCCCTCTCTTCTCGCTCCTGGCGACGAACTGACTCAATCTCTTGAGCAATAGCAACAACCTGCTCGAAAGTAGCACCCGACACTTTCTCTCTAGCCATGAGAATCCGAAGCTGATATGTGAGGCCATCCACGAACCTCCTGATCCTCTGTCTATCCATAGGAACCAACCAAACAGCATGACGAGCTAGCTCTGAAAACCTCATCTCATACTGCATCACAATCATATCATCCTGACGCAACTGCTCGAATTGCCTGCACAACTCCTCCTTGCGAGACTGTGGCACATACTTCTCCAAAAAGAGAGCGGAGGACTGCTGCCAGGTAAGGGGTGTTGCACCAACAGGACAATACCTCTCATAAGCCTCCCACCAAGTGAAGGTAGCTCCATAAAACTGAAAAGTAGTAAATGTGACCCCACTGGTCTCCAGAATACCCGTTGTATGAAGAATCCTCTAACACTTATCCAAGAAACCTTGGGCATCCTCGCCCTCTGCACCACTGAAAGTCGGTGGCTGAAGTCTACCAAACCTCTCCAATCGACGCTACTCGTCCTCAGACATAACTAGTACTACATAATCCTAAGCAGGTGCAACTGGCTAGGCTAGTAGTGCCTCCGGTGTCTACACTCCCTGAATAACCAGCTCGGGTGTGCGGGCGACGTGATTCTGAGTGCCTCCCCCGGCTTGAGAAGTGGCTGCTGTAGTAGAAACTGCGACCGCCTGAGCAAGACTAGTGCACACAGTCAAGATCTGAGCCAATGTCTCCTGAAGACCCGAAATAACAATAGGCACAGTCGGTGCCTGAGCTGGTCCTGCTGGAGCATCCATAACTGGGACCTGATTGTAAACTGGGGCGGCTGGTGGATCTGCAGGTGCTGCCCTATCTGTTGTACGGGCTATACCCCTGCCCTACCACGACCTCGACTGCGACCTCGGCCTCTAGTGGCCCTAGCTGGTGGTCGTCCGTCCTGACTGGTAGCACGTGTCCTCACCATCTGTGAGAGAATAGAATAACAGAAGTTTAGTACTAGAATCAACAGATTCGCACAACAGGAATTCAAGAATGAGAAGTTTTTCCTAAAGGTTTTGCAACCTCCCGAATATAAGTACAGACATCTTCGTACCGATTCTCGAGACTCTACTAAACCGGCTCATGACCCGTGAGACCTATGTAACCTAGGCTCTGATGCCAACTTGTCATGACCCCAAACCACCCCGGTCGTGATGGCACCTATCGCGGTACTAGGCCGGCCGATTCGACATTTATAACACAAAAAAGGTCTTTTTCTTAATTCATTTACTAATCAGATATTATCATAAATCTTTCGTTTAAACATTTCAAAACAAGCGGAAACAAAACATCAAACACTGCACGATCCCGGTGTCATGAGTCATGAGCCAATAAAATACAATCTGATACTGAATACTCAATACAAGATAAGTCTGATAAAATAAATACTAAAAGATAAGAATGAGAAAGGCAGGGTTGCGGAAGCCATGCAACTACCTTGCTAACTCCAGAGATGCTCTGAGAGAAAGAAAACAACTCTCACTCGAATGCTCTGGCACCTGGATCTGCACACAAGGTGCAGGGATAACGTGGGTACGCCAACTCAGTAAGTAACAATTCTAAACAAAGGTTGAGTGCAGTGACGAGCATTTAAAATCATATACATATCATAACATAAAAAAAACTCAGTGGGAATAACAAGGTCAAATCAGTAATTAAATCCTGAACATCTAGTAAAAACTCCAGTTTCAATGAAACTCGTTAAAACATTTGTTCAACATTTTCATAGAGGCTCAGTATAAAGAAGAGTAAAAATAGTATTTTCATAAAAAACGCCCCTCGGGCAAAGTATCACTCATATATTTAGCCCCTCGGGAAAGCCTCTCAGTCACTCGTGACTCAACTATCGTCAATCAGCGCTCAGACTCAACACTCATGCTCAATAGATATCTTATAATAACCGTTGCGGCGTGCAGCCTGATCCATAAATATATAGTTGACTGCGCTCACTAGGGGTGTACAGACTCTGAAGGGGATCCTACAGCCCAAGCACTATATCGTTGCGGTCTGCAACCCAATCCAACATATCGCTGCGGCGTGCAGCCCGATCCATAACTATCCTCACAATCCGGACCTCGGCCTCACTCACTCATCAGCCTCACAAGCTGCTCGGGCATCTTAGTGCAAACTCAGGGAGCTCAGCCTAAAAAACTTTAATATATTAAAATAGAGTGATGAACAAGATTAAAAAATAAAAAGGTATAAACCATGACTGAGGATAAAACTTCCTATCAAAACAATGTGAGGATAATAAAATAACCCTGAGGGTCCAAATAGTACGGCACAAGGCCCCAAATATGGCATTCAGCCCAAGTCAACAGAAACATTTCTAAAACTCATAGATATCATATAGAGTTTATCAAAATATGCAACTTTATAGTTGCCACGGGACGGACCAAGTCACAATCCCAACTGGTGCACGTCCACACGCCCGTCACCTAGCATGTGCTTCACCTCGTTTATCAAAATAGTACAAAATTTTGGGGTTTCATACCCTCGGGTCCAGATTTACAATCGTTACTTACCTCAAACCGGACAAAAATCTACTCCACAATACCCTTGCCTCTCAACTCGGCCTCAAATTGCCCCGAATCTATCCAAAATCTGAATCATAACATCAATACATGCCAAAGGAGCAAAGCCCACGCGAAAATTATCAAATTAGATAAAAATTCCCGAAATTGGCCAAACCAAAGCCCCGGGCCCACGCCTCAAAATTCGACAAAAATCACAAAACTAGAATCATTATCCTCTCACGAGTCTATACATATCAAAATCATCAAAATCGGACCTCAAATGGCCCCTCAAATCCCCAATTTAAACACTCCAATTTCAAGCCCTAGTCTCCCAATTTCATCCCTAATTTTTCCACAAATTCCATGATTAAACAACGAGAAGTCATCACATATATAAGTATTAGGGCTCGAGTCACTCACCTTGCTGTTAACCCTTGAATCCCTTCTCAAAATCGCACTCAAAAGCTTCAATGACGTCCAAAAAAATGAGAAATGAGCTGAAAATCGCGAAGGAGAACATATATACTTTCTACCCAGGGATTCCGCACCTGCGGACAATTTCCCGCACCTGCGGTCCCCGGCAACGGCACCAAAAAGTTGATCGCTGCCGACTTAACACTACACTAAGGTAGGAAGAGCAGGTTGCAACAGCTTTTACCCGGATAGTGGTTCGGGATCGAATTTCCACAGGGAGCTAGTAATGGAGTTGTATTGTCTGTTTAGTCTAGAATTGCAGTTGTGCCTCTAATATCACTTCAAGCATCCTTGGTTTTGATTTTTGTATCTACTATTATAAGACTAGTGTTTGAAGCTAAATTATGCTAAAGAGATATTGCTAAATTGACATATTTGGGGCTTATGCTATAACCGTTCCTCAATTGTACCCACTCTCACACCTCTCGGTAGAGAGAGTGATTTTTCCCAATTGACTCTCTCGAGACCAATTGGGTAGGCCAATTAGACCAACCAACTAGGGTAATTACTCTCTCGAGGTTTAACCCGTTAATTGGGACTACCATTTCTCATGGGTCCATCCCAATTCCTTGTTGGGTCAATTTTGGGGTCATAGACTCTCTTTCTCAAGAAGAGTTAAACCCACCAAGCTAGAATCAGTGTTTGCAACCACCAATCCTTAATTAAAATCTAAAATTAACCCAAATAGCAAACACCCAATATCAATCTATCCTTAGATGGCAACACCCATCAATTACCCACACTAGGGTTGAGCCACAACCCTAGCTAGCGAGTTTAGCTACTCATGCTAGATGCAGAAATTAAAGAAATAGATGAAGAAGCAAACATATTAATTGATTACTAAGGAAGAAATACAATATTGAAGGTCAAAAATGCCAAAAATGGCTAAATCGAGTGTTCTCACGAGCTCAGCAGCTTTAGAAAAACAAAACTTAACCTAAAAATGGGAAAAGGATCTATTTATAGTGGCTGGAAAAACTGGACAAAAATACCCCTGCGGGGTTAGCGCGGGCCGCGCAAAAAGGTAGCGCGGCTGCGGGAGCTCTTGAACTCTTGAAATTTAACTCTCTGAAGTTGAGGGACGCGGACCACGCGAAAGTGTAGCGCGGCCGCAGGAGCTCTGGCGCGGACCGCGTAAGTGTGACCGCGGCCGCGTGGCTTGCTCTGGTCCCAACTGGCATCTCTCTGAATCTCTTCACGCGGGCCACATGAAAAAGTGGCGCGGCCGCGTGAGCTGAACGCGGGCCGCATAAATCCAATCGCGGCCGCGTTGTGAGAGCCCTGAATATGCACTTCTCTGAATCTCCTAGTGCGGCCGCGTGCACTTTTGTGCGGTCCGCACTAGGCTCTTTTTTACGTCACTTTACTTGGCCTTTGATACTTGAGCAGGTTTCACTCCATTTCGAGCCGATCTTTGACATTTCAGTCACTTTGTCGCTCAAACCTGCAATCAAGCACAACCTGTGAGCATTTTGTGATTATTTTGTATCAAATTATACTCAAAGCATAGGCAAGTAGGGGCATAAAACACGTTAAAATCCTACTTATCAACTCCCACAAACTTAAACCTTTGCTTGTCCTCAAGCAAACAAAATAAGACCCAACCCTTAAAGGAACATCCAAATAATTCCAGCTATCCTAAAGTAACCTCAACAAGCATCAATTGAGACTAACAATTGCCCTCAATATGAATGCATCATTAACACATTTTAAACTTCAAAAACTATGGTTCAAGTGTGACACAAGAGCATCAAGCGTTGACACATTTCATCAAAGAACTTTTCTCAAATACCTTGGTTATTGTGGAACCCAAACTCACACATCCTCAACTCTCCCTAAGCGAACCTCACCTTTTAGAGTATTGACACACAAACCGAGGTTGATGGACTTTCACTCATCTCTCTCAAGAAGAAGGCCACAAGTCCGGCTCTAGGTACCATATGCTTGCCCCTTATGTAAGTATCAACTAATGTAGGCTCCCTTCAACTCGAGATCATATAGGGCTTTTGCGGAGTCATTGTGAAGGCTTTTGGATAAGGGTAGGACATGTTTGTATTCAAATGGGTTCAATCTTCCCTTTAGCACTTCCTTTGATTCATTTTGGCATACTTTCTTGACTCATTTGATTATTTCACTTCTTTTCAAGGGGTTAGAGGGACACATTGTCACTCTTTCTTATGCAATTCACTCTTTCTACCATATGCTTTCCTTTTTCTTTTGCTTTTGTACCTTTTACCACTTTGTTTCCTTTCTTGTCTCTCCTCCCCCAAACTTAGACATTTGCCATTACTTCAAGGGAAGATTTTGGGTGCCAAGAGAGGGTATCTTATAGAGCGGGTATAGGCTTGTAACATTGGTTCTTGAAAGAAAAAGGTTCAAGGCTCGAAAGGGTTAACTAGGGATCATTTCATTGGTAGGCCATTGAATTGTTCAACTTAACATTGGGACCAAGGAGAGCCTATAATCACTTCTCAAGTCAAATTTCACCTAGGATTTCGCCTCAACAAACATTCAGGGCAAGTTCTAGACCATTGGCTCGGGACTTGGACTCACAATTCGATTCCTCACCACACATGCTAGGGGATTGCTAAAGACATCGAGTCGAGGGCCCACAACGACCTCAGTTATGATTCAAGCGCACAATGGTCCAAAAAGACCACATGATGATTGTTTGGTCAACACAAGAGTCTCAAGGCCACCACTTTCACCATCCTAAACACAACATTATGTCTTTGATCATGGGATCGAAGGCAAATGTGTTAGGCCCAAGTGAAGCTTTGCCTGAGGTACCCTTAACTACGAAATATCAAAAACAAAAGAAAAATCAAAAACGGACTCAAACCCTTAAGAAGGTTGTCACGCCATCTATCATTGGGAAGAGCCACCCGGTTTGCACTATACTTCACCCTTGGAAAGAACCGTGGCATTAAGAAAACCAAGGGCTTATTGAAAATGCCAAAAACAAAACAAAAGGCTACGAACCTATCTATGAAGCTAAAAAACAAAAAAATTTGCAAAAATAGAAAAACAGAATATGTACAATCGGGGAGTAGAATATACAATAAGGGACGCAAATATACCGAATGTAACTTTATATACAGACCAAAAGAGAATAAAAAGTACGAGAAAAGTAGCTGAAATGTAAAGTTATATACAGACCAACTAGAAAATCAAATCAACTGAACATAAAATAAGAATCTAATATGTACAGTCATCCAGATAATCCAAAAAAAATGTAGGGGGCACCCCCACGAATAAGAGCTGGCATTGTCCCCAATGCCAACTACACAAATAAGCACAAAAAATCAATGAAAGGATATAGAAGAGCTCCCTAGGCCTGGTCCATCTGCATGGGATCCTCAGTGGTCCCCTGATCCTCTGTATGGGCGGGAACCTCAGACAGGTTCCCGGCCTGCTGCTGCTCTACTGCTGGGACAGTGGCTTGCTCCTAGACCGGCTGAATATCGGGTGCATCACTGGAGGGAATCTCCTGAGTCTCTACAAGCTCAATCACTACACCCTCTGTACTGGGAAGCTTCCTCTTCTTCCTTGGAGGCCTGGGTGCCTGCTCCTGCTGTGGCTCTGGTGCTGCTGTTGGAGGAGCTGAATCCTCAAATAACAAGTCTAAAGGCATCTGATCTGCCAATAGCTTGTCCACGTCCGCTCTAAGCACCTTCACCGACTCCTTAGACGCCCTTGACTTTCTCATCTTTTTGTGCTCCTTGGCAAGCTCCTTCAGAGCTTTGCCATGTGAATCTAACGCCTTAGTCAAGGCAGCCTGAGTCTCCATAATCTTCTCTTGGTTGGCCAGGAGCATCTTCAATGTATCCTCAATAGACTGAGGAATCTGAACAGTGGCTGGTGCTGACTGGGCCTCAATTGAAGTAGCCAATATGGACAACTCGGATGTCGCAGCTGACATCCAGTTGTTTAAACTGGCCAAAGTCTTTGCCAACTGATGGGCTGTGAAAGGGTTGGTCCGAGAAGAAGGGACTGTCGGGCCAGCTGAAGAACTAGGACCCGCAGAAGAGGATGACACATCATCAGTAATGGTGACAGCTGGAATGGAGGG
Source organism: Nicotiana attenuata (assembly GCF_001879085.1). Classification (NCBI taxonomy): domain Eukaryota; kingdom Viridiplantae; phylum Streptophyta; class Magnoliopsida; order Solanales; family Solanaceae; genus Nicotiana; species Nicotiana attenuata. Next base: position 316,554 of record NW_017671170.1, read on the forward strand.
AAGCTCAGTAGAAAGCTCAACAGCAGACTCTACCGCAATTGGCTCCTCAGACTGGCCAATCGGGGCAGAGGTGGGTGCCTTGTGTTTCTTGTCCTTTGGGTTGTCCAGCCCCTGAATGCTGAACCATGAGAACGGGGACACTGGGCGAACTTTCACATCATAGGGCTTCTTCTTTACCTTCCATCCCGGAAATACATGGTGAGAGTGTTGGGATATGGATAGTTCCCAATGCTGTCAAACCCCATTGAAGTGATCGTCCTGTACATCACATTCCCTACATTGATAGGGAAGCCCGCCATGATAGAGGCAATCAGCACAGCACGGGGAAGTGGGATAGTCTGGTCATGGGAAGTGGGGTCGAGCCTGTTGCACACAAATGTAAGCCACCCTCTAGCTTCGAAGTTCAAATTCTTCCTCAAAATCTTCACCCCGCTTGTATCCAATCCGGAACAGTACCCGGATGAGCCAAATACTCAGCCAACCATGGACGAACCTCCTCCTTTATTTCCAACTTTTCATTGTATTGGGTTTTGTCTTCATCCTCAAAACCCAAATATTCATTGAACGCCTTCCCAGAAAACACTATATTTTTGTCTCGCACTTTGGTCGCAATTGAGCCCTTTTTGGTGTGGGCGACATTGAATAAAACTCCTTGACCATGTGCTCGTTGGCATCTATCAAGTTATCACAAAAATGCTCCCACCCTACTCTGGTATGAAATTGCTTTTGTACATTGGGGAGTATGGGCAATAGGTCTCGGGTGATTATGCTCCTCTCTGCAATCAGTTTTCGTTTTGGCCACAATTCCCTGAATTTGTGGAAGGCCACTTGGCTAACAAAGAGGTCTTCCCAAACCTCAGTTTTTCTTGTTCGTTCGATACCACCAATCTGGGGCACCCCACTGTCCGGAACCTCATCATCACTGTTAGTCCCCCCTGCTACACTCTCCCCTGATACTGAAGCTGTGGAGGAGGTGGAGTATTCGCCGCTGCCTGCTGCTAAGCCATCAGACGACTCAGACTGTACATTTTGTGGAGCTTGGGCTGTAGGTGGAGCTGGGACTGAGGGGGCTTGCCCTGAGTCAGCTGAGATGTCCTGAGAAGGTAGGTACTCACTCCCCGACTGGTCGTCATCACTCACTACTTGCTTTCTTGTTTTCAGTTTTAGTCGGGGAGTAAGTTTTGTTTGTTTCCCTTTTCCTCCCCGGGAGGAGTCACCTCGGCCGGGTTGTTTGGCACCCCGTCCTCTTAGTTTTACCATTTTCTGCAAGCAAACATGTCTAACTTTGTTAGTTGAAGCACAGGCAGTGTATAAGTTAATGAAATCAATTACAGAATATCAGCAGGAAAAATTGCAGAACACCTTTCAGAACAGGTCATCGCGGACCGCACTGTCAGGAGTGCGGCCACATGGAAGGCACCGCGGGCCGCGTGAAAATGACCGCGGGTCGCACTGAACAAACATCAAACATAGCACCTCTCTGTTTATCACCAACACGGACCGCGTAAAATGGGGGCACGGCTGCGTTGAGCCGGCGCAGACCGCACAATTAGGGAAGCGGCCTCGGTGGAGCAGGCTAACTTTTCAAGCAATGGGCCACCGCGGAGCGCACCATCAATAGTGCGGCCGCGTTATGGCCATGCGGACCGCGAGAAATGACTGCGGGCCGCGTTGAGGCTAACATAGGGACTGAGTTAGGGTTTGACAAATTCGTCCATGTTTGTTCAAGTTGTTGAATCCTGGTTGTCCCTACTCAATTACCCAACATGAAAATCATGCTCAGCATTCAAACCTAACATAAACACTAACCTAATCATTAAACCTAAGAAAAATGGAAAGAAAGAAGAAGCTACAACTACTGGGAAGCAAATAAAAATTAAAAATGCAGACTAATTAATGATATTTGCCAGAAATGTTACCAGGAATATGAAAAATCAAAGCACTCGATGCAAACACACAAGAACGGGCTCAGAGATGAACAGTAGAATATTAGGGGTCAGGTATTCAAATTTTCCAAAAGTGTAAAATGAGGCCTTAGGTCCCTATTTATAGAAAACCGTGGGGCCCCGTACTTACCCACCAGCGCGGCCGCGTGAAAATGACCGCGGACCGCGCTGGGTTTAATTTTGAACCTTTGCAGGAAATAGCCCACGCGGACCGCACAATTGGGACGCGGCCGCGTGAGACCATCGTGGACCGCAGTAACATGACCGCGGTCGCGTGAGCAAACTTTAGAGAGCATACATCTTCAGCTCATGCCAGTGCGGACCGCACAAAGCCATCACCGCGGCCGCACTGGCAATCTTCAGAGACTGTGCATTTTTTGTACTTTGTTTTGCACTGCTTCAACACAATCCCTGCAACATCTCACAAACAATTAGCTCAAAAATCCTAATCTACAAAGAAAATCAAAGAGAAATAAAAGACATGGGTTGCCTCCCAAGAAGCGCCTGATTTAACGTCGCGGCACGACGCATGTTACCATCATATCACTTCAAATGAATGAGTGCCACCATGTGGCTGTCATCAAACTTTCCCAAATAATGCTTGACACGATTCCCATTGACCCGGAATACTTCACCATTCTTGTTCTTGAGATCAAGAGCACCAAAAGGAGTCACACATACCACTTCAAATGGCCCACTCCACTTTGACTTGAGCTTTCCCGGAAATAACCTCAACCGGGAGTTGAAAAGAAGAACCATATCACCAACCTTGAATTCCTTTTCCCGAGCATATTTGTCGTGAAGGTACTTCATCTTGTCCTTATATAAGGACGAGCTGGAGTAGGCATGAAATCTAAACTCATCAAGCTCATTTAGTTGCTCAACCCGGAGATTTGCCGCAACATCCCATTCCAAGTTCAACTTTCTCAATGCCCACATAGCCTTGTGCTCCAATTCCACCGGAAGATGGCAAGCTTTACCAAACATCAACCGATACGGAGACATACCGATTGGGGTCTTGTAAGCCGTCCGATAGGCCCAAAGAGCATCATCCAATTTCTTCGACCAATCGGTCCTATTAGCATTTACCGTCTTGGACAAGATACTCTTTATTTCTCGGTTGGACACTTCCACTTGACCACTGGCTTGAGGATGATAGGGGGTGTTCACTTTGTGATTATCTCCATATTTAGCAAGCAATGAATCAAAAGCCTTGTTGCAAAAGTGAGACCCCTCATCACTAATGATAGCACGAGGGGTACCAAACCTTGTGAAGATACTCTTTTTCAAGAATGCTACAACACTTCGGGCTTCATTGTTGGGTAAAGCCACGGCTTCCACCCACTTTGAGACATAATCCACCGCTACGAGAATATAAGTGTTCCCACAAGAGCTCACGAACGGACCCATGAAATCGATGCCCCAAACATCAAAAATATCCACCTCGAGAATCGTATTGAGAGGCATCTCATCCCTTTTTGAAATTCCGCCGGCCCTTTGGCATGCATCACATCTCTTCACGAAATCACTAGCATCTTTAAACAACGTTGGCCAATAGAAACCGCAACTCAAGATCTTTGAAGCCGTCCTCACCCCTCCATGATGGCCACCATAAGGGGATGAGTGACAAGCCTCCAATATGCTTAATTGTTCACCTTCCGGGACACATCTTCTAATCACACCATCCGTGCAAATTTTGAACAAGTACGGATCATCCCAATAAAAATCCAAACTATCCCGTTTGAGTTTCTTCTTTTGGTTGGAAGAGAGCTCACACGGGACAACTCCGGTCATAATGAAGTTGGCGATGTCCGCGAACCATGGCATGTCACACATTGACACAGAAAGAAGTTGTTTGTCAGGGAATGCATCATTTATCTCGAGACCATCACATGGCCTCCCTTCTTCCTCTAACCGGGACAAATGGTCCGCAACTTGGTTCTCACTTCCCCTCCGATCCACTATTTCTAAGTCAAATTCTTGAAGAAGTAACACCCATCTCATCAATCTTGCTTTGGAATCCTTTTTGGTCATTAAATATCTAAGGGCTGCATGGTCCGTGTGCACAATCACCTTGGCCCCCATAAGATAGGGCCGAAATTTCTCCATGGCAAATACAATGGCCAATAGCTCCTTCTCCGTCACCGTGTAATTCCGTTGAGCCTCATTCATAGTCTTACTTGCATAATACACGAGATGGAACATTTTGTTAACCCGTTGACCCAACACCGCCCCCACTGCAACATCACTAGCATCACACATTAATTCAAAGGGCAAACTCCAATTAGGTGCGGTTATGATAGGGGTAGTGGTCAACTTGTGTTTTAAGAGTTCAAAAGCCTCCATGCATTTTTCATCAAAAACGAACTTGGCATCTTTCTCTAGTAGCTTGCACAATGGATTCACAACCCTCGAGAAGTCTTTGATAACCGCCGGTAGAACCCGGCATGCCCAAGAAAACTCCTCACCCCTTTGACAGAAGTAGGGGGAGGGAATCTTGAGATCACCTCGATTTTTGCCTTATCAACCTCAATCCCATGTTTTGAAATCTTGTGGCCCAACACTATACCTTCTTCCACCATAAAATGATATTTTTCCCAATTGAGAACTAGGTTAGTTTCTTCACAACGGGCCAAGACTCTATCCAAATTTACCAAACATGCATCAAAAGAGTCACCAACCACACTAAAGTCATCCATAAAGACCTCCAATATGTCCTCCACCATATCGGTGAAAATAGTCATCATGCATCGTTGGAAGGTCGCAGGAGCATTGCACAATCCGAATGGCATCAGGGAGAAAGCAAATGTTCCATAGGGGCATGTAAAAGTAGTCTTCTCTTGGTCCTCCGGGGCAATTAAAATTTGATTGTAGCCCGAGTACCCATCCAAGAAACAATAGAATGCTCTCCCCGCAAGACGATCAAGCATTTGGTCGAGGAATGGCAAGGGAAAATGATCCTTGCGGGTCACCTTGTTGAGCTTCTGGTAGTCCATGCAAACTCTCCACCCGGTAATGGTTCGAGTGGGAATAAGCTCATTGTTGTCATTGGGCACCACCGTCATCCCTCCTTTCTTTGGCACACATTGGACTGGAGAAGTCCACGAACTGTCAGAGATTGGATAAACCACACCGGCGTCAAGCTATTTGATAACCTCTTTCTTTACCACTTCTTGCATCGCCTCATTGAGTCTTCTTTTATGTTCAAGGGACGACCTTGCATCCTCCTCCAAGATGATCTTATGCATGCACAATGCGGGGCTTATTCCCCTAATGTCCGCTAAAGTCCATCCTATTGCCCTTTTCCGCTTTTGAAGCACCTCCAAAGTGGCCTCCACCTGCAAGTTAGTAAGGCAAGAAGAAAGAATAACTGGAAGAGTTGAATTAGAGCCCAAAAATTCATACTTGAGGTGTGGAGGAAGTGGCTTCAACTCCAACACCGGTGGCTCCTCAATGGATGGTTTAGTTGGTGGAGTTTTGCGGTTCTCAAGATCCAAAGATAACTTACTAGGCTCATATGAATATGAACCCATACAATGCAATGCATTCACGCACTCCACTCTGCTAGCATCCTCTTCTACATCCATGCCAAGAAGTACGGCCTCAAGAGGATCTTCAACATTCATCATGGAACTTGTGTCATCCACTATCACAGATGTGACAATGTCCACAAGTGAACACACTTCCGTGCTATTGGGTTGCCTCCTTGACTAGCAAACATGAAATACCACCTTCTCATCTCCCACTCGGAATGTCAATTCACCTGCTTCAACATCAACCAAAGCCTTCCCCGTAGCTAGGAAAGGTCTCCCAAGAATAATCGGCACTTCAAAATCCACTTCACAATCGAATATGACAAAGTCGGCCGGCAATATCAATTTGTCCACTCGGACAAGAACGTCGTCAATTATACCCAAAGGCCGCTTCATCGACCGGTCTGCCATTTGAAGTCTCATCGAGGTTGTCCTAGGTTGCCCAATTCCCAAAGTCTTAAAGACTGAATACGGCATCAAATTAATGCTAGACCCCAAGTCACAAAGGGCGTTAGCAAACTCCGCACTCCCGATAGTGCAAGGAATAGTAAAAGCTCCTGGGTCTTCATGTTTCGGGACCATAGAATGCACTATCCACTAACTTGGTGCGTCATATTTATTGTTCCACAATCCATGGAACGCTTCTTTGTGACCAAATCCTTCATGAACTTTGCATAGCCCGGCATTTGTTCAAGTGCCTCCACCAAAGGCACGTTGATTGTAAGGCTTTTCATCATGTCTATGAATTTCTTAAACTGATTGTCATTCTTTTGCTTTGCTAACCGCTGAGGATAAGGTGGAGGTGGTCTAGGTAAGGGTGCCTTGGCTTTTGGCACCACCGGCTCTGGAATATCAATTATGTGCTCCCCAGACGGGTTTACGGCCTCTTGAGTTTCCACCTCGGCCTCATCAATATCTATTCTCACTTCCTTATTCACATTTGTCTCAACCACATCTTCAACAATCAAAGGATCCACATCTTCTTGGAGCTCTACATCATCATTTACCACTCGATTTTCATTTGAGGCTTGCACATCACCGCCTCTTCCGCTTCTCGTTGTGAATGCCATCACATGATTATTACCTCCCTTTGGGTTCACTACCGTATCACTTGGTAGTGCTCCCTTAGGTCGGGTATTCAACGCTTGAGAAATTTTCCCTATTTGCACTTCTAGGTTCCGGATAGATGTGTTGTGTGAATCCAATTGTGCATCCGAGTCTTGGTTCTTTTTCATCATCTGCTCGAACATCATTTCTATCCGTCCCATATCACTTCCGGAAGAACTAGACCCTTTGGATTGAAAGGGGGGTGGATTGTTTGGTTGTTGGAACATGGGGGGCCTTTGAAAGCCTTGCCCCCTACCACCATTATTCCACCCTCCTTGATTGTTAATGTTGTTACTTCAATTATTGTTGTTCCCGTTCCAATTGCCTCGATTGTTACCTTGATTACCCCAATTGTTGTTCTGATTGTTGTTGTTCCAATTGTTACCGCCTTGTTGTTGGTTATTGTTATTCCAATTACCGGCGCCTTGTTGATTGCCCCGATTGCTTTGGGGACGCCATTGTTGATTCCCTTGATTTCCTCTATTTCCTTGGTAGTTATTGACATATTGGCATTCCTCACTTTGATCATCATAGCACTCATTCGAATAACCACCACCATCATTGTTGTTGTCAAATTGCTCACCATTACCTTGAGGTTGTTGTTGCCCTCTTTGCCTCCTTTTAAACATAGAGACATTCTCCATTGCATTGACTTGGTGCGGGTTTTGGACTTGTTGCAATTGCGCCTTCGCCAATTGATTCATAGTTGTTGTAAGTTCGGCAATAGCTTGGCCATGATCGTGCAACTCCTTGTGCAAATTGATGACCGTGGGGTCACCTTGGGGCACATTCACTCGGCTTTGCCATGCCAAAGACGTGTCGGCCATTCCATCAAGTACATCACATGCCTCTTGGTAAGAAAGTTTCATAAAGTTCCCTCCGGCCAATTGGTTCACAATGCACTGGTTCGTGGTGTTGATGCCCCGATAAAAGGTTTGTTGTATCATCGCCTCGGTCATGTCGTTATTAGGGCACTCCTTCACCATTGTTCTATATCTTTCCCAAATTTCGTGCAAAGGTTCCGTTGGCATTTTTTTGAAAGCTAAAATCTCATCCCGAAGAGCCGCCATATGACTTGGAGAAAAGAACTTGGCAATAAATTTGTCCGCCAATTCATCCCATGTGTGAATAGAATGATTTGGAAGCCTTTCTAACCAGTCCAATGCTTTACCCCGAAGAGAAAACGGGAAAAGCCTCAATCTCAATGCATCCTCTAACACGTTTGTTTGTTTGCTGCCCCAACATGTATCTACGAACCCCTTCAAGTGCTTGTATGCATTTTTATAGGAGGCGCCCGTAAAATACCCTCTTTGCTCGAGCAAGGTCAACATAACTTTTGTGATTTGAAAGTTCCCCGCCCGGGTTCGGGGAGGAACAATGGCACTCGCGTACCCTTGATTTGGAAGAACTCTTGGGACTGCTCTTGGCGGTGGCGGAGGAGGGTCTGGAATAGGATTGTTGTCATTTGCGTTGGCCTGACGGCCTCTACGTGGAACTTGAGGTGGTTGAACCTCTTTGGGCTCAAGATCATCTACCTCCTCCCCCGCATTCACATTGCCAAGAGGGTCATTTGCATTAAGAGCCATAGTACCTGAATGATCGACACAAACAAAATTAGTAAACAAGAAGGAAAGAGAAGCAAAACACAAAACGAGCTAAATAGATAGTCAACACTGTAAGATCCCCGGCAACGGCGCCAAAAAGTTGATTGCTGCAGACTCAACACTACACTGAGGTAGGAAGAGCGGGTCGCAACAGCTTTTACCCGATAGTGGATCGGGATCGAATTTCCACAGGGAGCTAGTGAGGGAGTTGTATTATCTGTTTAGTCTAGAATTGCGGTTGTGCTTCTAATATCACTTCTAACATCTTTGGTTTTGATTTTTATATCTACTATTATAAGACTAATGTTCGAAGCTAGATTATACTACGGAGATATTGCTAAGTTGTAATTAATATAGAGAAAGGCACTAGGGTCGTGGCATTGCCTAGGTGGCTAACTAACGGGTAGATGCTACTAAGGATAAATAGACATATTTGGGGCTTATGCTATAACTGTTGCTCAATTGTACCCACTCTCACACCTCTCGGTAGAGAGAGTGATTTTGCCCAATTGACTCTCTCGA